>NW_021637303.1:0-305317 GCF_004799145.2 Neltuma alba
ATAGAGATATCAAATATTAATAGGTCTGAAGAACAACAATTTGTCGGGACTCGTTATTCTCTCCTTTTGGGAGAGGACTCACCAGTTATGAACTGGTGTTTCTTTTTCCTTTTTTCCCCCTGTTAAGAGTAATAGCTCCGATTACTTCTTTTCCTCTTCTATGGGATTCAATTTAACTGTATGATACAGAAAGATTGGCTGGGCACACGATCTCTCATAAAAAAGATCCCACAATTTCACACATCACACTCAAGCAATGAAAGTTGGAGTTAGATTTCTATGAACCTTTACCAGGAAGAGGAAGACGGTGGCAGACTGACGGTCCTCCGTGGGGATGAAGGTGAAGGTTAAGGCGGGTTTTCGCAGTTTATAAATGAGGAGCGGAATAAGAGGTCAAGCATGCTCATTCCCGTCTGGGATTTGTTTTTAATGTCCTTTTCATAATAGCTGTTTTACAGGTCTTGCGGATTAACTTTCCGAAGGCCTTGGCTTGGCCCTGCTTTGAGTACACTACCATACCCATATACCCCAAAAAAAAAAAAAAAGAAATGTCTAAATTTAAAAGGTGAGTAAACATGCAATACCTGATATTGAATGGGGACAATCACAATCAGATCTCCAAAATAAAATTACCTTAAGGCCATTGACAAGGAAATAGTAAGATAATAAGTTTTACGAGTGTAAAATAACAACAGGTTTTCAAGTTGATTATTTATTATTGGGACTTTTTGATAATAAAATTTCTTTTTTGAGACTTCTTAGCAATTCTTCCTATTGAATTATTGACAATTAATTGAGTCATAAGGCAAAAATAATACATAAGAAGTAAAAAATAATAATTATTTTTAACAATAGAAAGATCTAACCAAAAAAGGTGCCTCATCTCATGTTTTTAGGCCTTATTTGGAATAACGACTATAAGTTTTATAAACAAATTTTACATAAATTGAGATATAAATTGATTTACATATTAATTTTATATTTTCATAAGTTACGATTAAAAAATTATTTATACCATTTTAAACGGGTCTTAACAGTCAAAAGCAGCGCTAGGGGTTTGAATCGCAAGTGCCTTTTGGTTTTTTTATATGTACAAAGGAAGTGGGCTTATATTAAGGCTCGAAGGCCTCGAAATGCTACATGGGCCTCTGGCGTTTGAGGCTTGAGGCTCACGTCAACCCACATTGCTTTCTCGTTGCGTTACAGGCTTTAGCCGAATTACGCTAACTTAATCACTAATAAAAATTATATCCAAGTTGGTGTTGATGAGAGCACAGAAGAGATGGAACATTTTGTAAAAAGGCCCTAGCAAAAGGGGCATGGCTGTGATTTCTGTCTGGAGCGGCTCCACCACCAGCTTGCTCAGACTTGGGATTCTTTCATCTTTACCCAATTCTTGTCTGGAAAGTAGTTTCCTTGCTGCTAAAGCATCCAATTAATGTCACTCCAATATCTTTTATAATCATGACTTCACCCACTGGCCTGGTCCCTGTGTCTCTTTTTATCATCCATTTTTAATATAAAAACTAGTTAATTAATTTGAGCAAATTAAAAAATTGGCTATATTAGTTATTATAATAAATATGTGTTATCTTTCATAAAATACCCTTTCATAATTATATATATTAGTTAGAACTACCATTTGATAAAATATTTAATATGTTTAACTACAATAATAGCTACTTTGAGAAAAACATAAATAAAGACGAGAGACAAGATGGATTGAGATGTTAAATTCAGGATCTAATTGAATGTCATATTTAGGACTTAATTGAATGTTAAATTAAGTCTTATATAAGAATCAGAAGTGATATAACTAAAGCTTTCCACTTAACTTATACCGAAATTAATAACCCATGCGCGTAATGAAGGGTGGCTTAATCCATCCTGAGCTCTACTTCGTCACTCCCTTCTCTGTCTCCTGAAAATTGAAGTCGTCCACCCCCCTATGAGATTATTAAATAAGTCTGAAAACAATCACAATTGACATTACGTGTCACCTCACTCGTCGTGTCCCGCTGTTAGAGTGTGAAGATTACATCATTCTACTCCTACCTATTGCAAATGTCAGCAAGAGTTTAAAAAAATAACTTTAAAAAATAAATTGAAATATTATTGATAAAAATAAAAAAATAAAACTCATAAACTAACTCTTACATGTACTGGACTGGAGAGAATACTTTTGAAAAAGAGAACAAATAGATCTCCCGCAGAATAAAAATTCCGTGTTGTCGGCTAAAATTGTGGATTGCACAGTATATGTGCACATTACATGAGAAAACAAATATCCAACCCGAACAGGATATTATAAAAAATACTCTTCAGGTCCTTAATATAAGACCCATTTAACTAATTTGATTAGATTAAGGAAGTTAGGTAAGTTAGTTAATTAAATAAAAATGACACATTTTTTCTAAAACACCATAATTATCTTTATTAATACCTTCTCTCTCTCTTCTACTTGATTATGGTTGAGGGAGTATCCATAGGGGTAATTTAGATAAAATTGATAAATATGTGAAATGGGTCTTATATTTAGGACCAAAAAAACTCAAGAATTGAGTCCTATATTAAGGACCGGAGGAGTATAAGTAATTCAATCAAAATTCAAAATTCACTGTAACTGTAAAGTAGGAGCTAATAATTAATAATAATAACTAATATCTTAAAAGTAATAAATAAGAGATAAAACTAAATTATCTAGAAATAGTCTTAAAAATAAAAGCCATTAAAAATATTAAATAAATATCGCTTTATGGTGGATTTGAGAGGGAGAACGGGACATTTGCATGATGGACAAATACCACGTCGTTAGTGGATTCTATCTCCACGACCAGAGGTGTCGCGCTACAGTGAAGTGTTAACTTCTTGCCACGTGTCTTCAGTCCTCGCAAAGACAGCAAGTTATCTTCCGCATTCTATATTTATGCTTGTAAATCCAAGCGGATCAACTGGCAATCAATCAGTTTTATTACTGGGATGATCCCATATGAAATTGCTTTATTCGCTGGTGGTACTAAATGATTAACTAATCGTCTAATCCTCAATTCATCTCTCACATTGGAAGGTAAAGATTGGCAGGTTTAGTTGAATTGTAAATTTTCCAAAAGGCAGACACATAGTAGGCTTCCACCCACCGACTAACAAAAAAGATATCCACATGAACACCTTTTTAAAGAAGAAAGGAAAAATGGAAAAAAGGGGGAAATGAAAAGAGGTGGAAACTGTAAAGGACACAATGGTCAATGTCATGCAAGCATCAAGCATTCCCACCCATTATAATCCCAAAGACGGCACTCAATAGTCATACGCACAAACCGTCCAAAAAGAAGCACATGATCCCATGATGGAAGAAACAGCAACCATATTGGCTGCAATCTCCGCCCTCCCTCCTTCTCACCTCTCCGATCTCACCCACTCCATCGCCTCCGTCGTCCACCGCCACCATCTCCGTCTCGCCTCCGTCTCTCTTTCCCAACCCCTCTTCTCCCTCGCCCTTCACTACCTCCACTCTCTCTCTTTCCCAGAAGTCCCTCCTCATTGCCCGCCACCTCCTGTCTTCCCTCCCAATCCTCACGCGCCACTTCGAACCGCCGCCGCCTCCATTATCTACTGTCATGAGACAGCGTGACCTCGACGCTGTCCTGCTGCTCCTCTTATTCTGTGATGCCCACCAGAACCACCCGCAAGCCCTCGAAGCGTCAGTTTGCGATTGGCGCAGAAATCTGAGCAAGCTCTTCTCTGATAAAATGTTGGGGATATCTCTACTCCTATCGGGAATGCGGTGCCACGATTTTGATTCCCTATATTGAGATGGTGACACGGTGTCGGAGACTGGTGGGTGCAATGGGCTGCGACGGAGGAAAGGGTGGCGGGGAAGTGGCGGCGTCGAGGACGGCGGTGGTGGCGCTGCCGAGAGTGGCGGTGAGGGCGGGAGGAAGAGAGTGCGTGATATGCAAAGAGGAGATGAGCGTGGGGAGGGATGTGTGCGAACTGCCATGTCAGCATGTGTTTCACTGGAATTGCATATTACCGTGGCTAAGTAAAAGGAATACGTGTCCATGCTGCCGGTTCCGCATGCCGTCGGATGATGTGCTGGGAGAGATCCAACGGCTGTGGGAGGTCTTGGTCAAAACGTGTGGGGCAGAGTGGGGCGATTAGAGCGGGGCCCACAGAATGGGTAAAGACTAAAGAGCGAAAGGCTCGTGTTGGGTTCTCGGTGGTTTGTTTTGATAATTAATTTTGGAGGCTTATGTGTACAGTGTATGGATAGATAGATACTCGTGTGGTTAAGGGGAGAGGAGAAGCACAATTGAAATACGTCCAAATCGACGCCAGATGGGCTCGAATGGGCATTGAATTATTGGTCCCTAGTAACGGATAATGTATGTGGATATGTATTGGAGGGTACGGGGCCGAACAAAACTGAAGAGCAATTCACACTGTAGCTTTTACAAGGTGGTAGACTGGCAGGAGTGGCACGTTTTAGAGCTCACGTATGTTCGGATTTCTTTTTGTTGTGGCCATAATTATGTTAGGAGTTAATTTTGTATTTATGGCTGATTTTCTACAAGTCACAGCTGGATCCAGGTCTCAAATTAAGAGCCTTGAAACATACATCTCTTGAATGGACAAGGGAGACAAAGTCCTTGTTATTGATGAGGAGTTTGAGTCATTTAGATATCGTCACACACAAATTTCAGAAAAAGATGTACCAGAATGTTAAACCGAATGTTTTCTTTTTTCATTTGGCCAAATGTTAAGCCGAATGTTGCCGCTGCATGATTGTTTATTGTTGTACTCCGTAAATTATTGAACCTTTTTGTCATCCAGATTTTTTTCAATTGTGTTGACCTGTTATTGTTACGATGTGTGATACTACCTCTTGTCCTCAATATAAAATCTTGTTTGACTTTTATTTTGTCCTAAATATAAAATCCTAATCTATTTTTTCTATCATATTAATATATTTTTTTTCAAGACAGTCTTTCTAATAATGATAGTTCTAGCCAATACACTTAATTAGTAAGGATATTTTAGGAAAGACAACACTTATTTATTACAAATAACTAACTTAATTTTTTTTAGTCTCCTCAAATTAGTCAACTAGCTCTTATAATTAGGACCGGAAGTAATTGAAGTGATTTATCAGGTCTATGTTATAAAGATTTTTTACATGTTTCATAATATAATATGTTCTTTTTTCAAAATGTTAATTTTTTCGGCTTATATTCTTATTAATTATAAAAAATTTTAAATTAATTAAAAAATCTCCTCATTCTTTTTATTGGAGTAATTTTGAGATTTCTTAACTTCCTAATTTTTTTAAATAATTAATCAGAGTGTATAAAAAGGACATAGTAATATAATTTTTGCACGTTGGGGTTGCATTATGATATGGGCTCTATCTCAGAGCTAGCCCAAATACTTGGGCCAATATCTTTTTCCATCCATAGTACAAATTAATCCGTTCTCATTTAAGGCATCAGTTTACCGAAAAGGAGGCACGATGCAGTCATTGCTCTTGTTTTGTTTCCAATGCACTACCTCCACTATTTAATAGAAATTCTGATACTTAATAACAAACTTAGTTAATTAATTTAAATATATTAAAAATATTTGTTAAGTTAGTTATTTATAATAAGCAGGTCTTAGCTAGAACTACTGTTTGATGAAATCTTTAATATGTGTAACTACTTACAATGATTATTTTGAAAAAAGTAGATCAATATGAGAGACAAAGTAGATTAAAGTCTTATATTTAAGACCAAATTAAAAATCAATAAGGAACGAATCCATTTTTTCTCTCTTATTTGTTCATTTTTCAAAATAGTTCTTGTAAATAGCTGCACATGTTAAATGTTTTATCAAATAGTTGTTCTAACTAATACACATTATTAGCAATGATATTTTAGGAAAAAGAATACATATTTATTACAAATAACTAAACTAATTTTCTTAATCCATTCAAATTAGTTAACTACTCCTCTGACCCTATTTATAAGTTATTTTCAACATGTTTTATATAGATTTAAAAAAACCTTAAACTTTATTGACTCTCATTTTAAATTCAACAACTTTTCAACTTTATTCCTATTTAATATATATCATACTTCATGTAAATAAAGTCAACACAATAATAAATCAAAAATAAAATTATATATCTACATAAAAAATTGGGAAATTGCAAAAAAGACCTTGGAATTGCAAAAACGCAGATAGGGACCTTGACAACTTCACTTTGGGTTTTGACAACTTCAGGGCATATTATTCTTGTCAAAACCCAAAGTGAAATTGTCAAGGGTCTCTATCTGCGTTTTTGCAATTCCAAGGTCTTTTTTCAATTTCCCCTAAAAAATTTCTCTTAGTATCCTATAAATAATACTAGAAGAATGGTTATTATATCAAGGACATGAGTGGTAATTATCACTAATGTATACCATCACGTGCTTTCACAGACGGTATCAATGTCAAATCTTTTCGGAAGTTCCAGATCTGGGTTAAAATCAAAATCTCCCCTGATACGATACGTGGATGATAGCAGAAAGATTATAGAGAAAATTGAAATGATGCAGACGAAAGAAGATTAGCTGCATGACTTCTACAGAAAGATGCGACGCACAAATCGAGGAAATCTTTCCTGATGATTGTGGGGAACACTATTAATACAAGCGAGAGTTATATTCACACTTGACAGCATGAAATTAATTCAGACTCACTTCTTTCTCTTTAGTCACTGTTATTTTTATTCAGTTTTTAAGTTTATGAATGTTTTATTTTTTTGGTATGCACAGATATCTTTTTATTAGAAAGAATCCTACTTGAAGCATTTTGAGCTACTAAGTATGAGTACTTCTTTTAATAAAAATTTAAACATTAATTTGTTACGGTAGGAACGACCGGTCCCATCCAACCATATGTATTAAAATGTTGGTGCGTGGAATAAGCACAGAGCTCAGGTGGTCATGTGAAATTATACAAGGCTGGGAAGCGATCGTCGTTATTGGTGGCTGGATCTGAAAATAATTCATGTGATGGCGTATTTTCGGAAGCTGTTACGTTCATCCAAATCCAAACCATGCAGCACCCATTCACAAGTGAAGAAGAAGCAGACGAGAAAGAGCGGTGAAACCCTCCAATTGTTGCACGTCACGTGATTCCCCACTAAACACCAGCAAATGAAACCAGACGAGTGTGTAAATGTACATGTTTGTTCCTGCACTTTCAATTTTGAAATCTTTCTGCACTTTCCCTCCCTCGTCCAATAACCGCTTCTCTGCTACATTTGTCACCACCACTCGCTGTTATTTATCAAGCTCCGTGATTACCCAATTGTATTATAATCATGTGGTTTTGCCTCTCACACTGAGAAACACCCAGCTCAATACTTTAATATCCAGCGTAATATTGATACACAGGGATGAGCAAAACAGAGGCCTATTTCCATACATTCGTACATAAATATTCCGTTGAGAGAATGGGATATTTTCATGTGAAGGTGGCTATAGCCCCCCAAATGGATATTAATGGGCCCCAGTAACACAGAAATTGAGAGTCACCGTCTCACTTATTAATGCCATTCAACCATTCTTGGAGGTGGAATCTTTATAACCATTTGACCGTTTTCAAGGACGTCGATTTCATCTTGAGATTAATCCGATCTGAAACTGATAGTTTGTGTGTGTCCATTTTAAATACCAAAATCTCATATTATTCTACATACAAACAAACAAACCCACTCTTTGGCACGCTCATTCTTGATTTTCGAATACTTACGGTGGCTGGCATCTTTGTTTTCCTGAACATGTGCATCATCACGGATTCTCCTTGTGACCCAGACTTAACTAGGACGGCATTTATTTATTTGTTTATTCCTTCCTCGAGAACAACCTCTCTGCTGTAAATTTAGGGTTTGAATTTGATGGCATTTAAACGTGTGGGGGTCAGTTTTGTGTACTGTGAAGTTGATGCCACGAAACGACGGAGAGTAGGCTAATGGTAGGTACCGTTTCTGGCAAGGAGGTCCATAATAAATGGAGGTAAGTTTTTGAAATTTTCCTTCTTTTTCCTCTCTCTCTCTCTCTCTCTCCGTGTTCGCGATAACTTATCTTATAGTACATTTCAAAATGTGTTATCTTAGTGACAAGAAAATGGAAGGAAGAGAGGGTTTCAACACTATCGAGTGCCTCAGAGCAAGATTGCTTGCAGAGAGACACGCCTCCAAGCTGGCCAGTGACGAAGCTGAATCTCTAGGCCTCAAGGTATTCTACTCACATTCTGTTTTATTCTGTGGCTCTTTCTTTTATTATTGTCCAGAAAAATGAAATTTCTATTTGGGTGGTGGACAGTTGATTGAGCTGGAAAATAAATTAAGACAAGAGATTAAATTCAGAGAGAGAGCCGAGAGAAGGCTCAAATTTTTGCTGAAGAAGCTTAAGTCTAGCAACATTTCATCCACATCAGGGGAATCTGAGCAATCTTATTCATCAGAGAAATGTGAAAGTTCGTTTACAACAAACAGTTCAGCTTCCACTGACGCAGAAGAGAACGAAACAAAGCCTCATTCAAGAGATTCGCCTATCTCCGGGGGTTCTATGCACCAAATTTCTAAAGACTCCATTCAAGCCCATAATGGTCCTCCCGTTTCAAAAGATTGTGATTGCCCTCAAGATCTGCGCGAGAATCCAAGTCCAAACTCTGAAAATTTCAACGACAGCGAAAACAGGTGTTTAATTTCAACGCGCAGAACCATTGCGTTTGATTACAAGTTAATATGTTTTACATGCATTAGTTTAAAATAGCCCACTCTCTTTGTCAGGGTTTCGTTTTCAAGCTCCAAATCATCAACAGGAGTTTCCACTGCTCGGGACACTAATATTTACAGTTCACACACAAGTCCAAGCAGCCCAAGCTCCCCTGAAGACCCAAGTCACAGTCCAAATCTGAGCTCTGATAACGACAAGAACGATGAAATCAGACGCGGAATTTGACGAAACAGTGCTTTATCTCATGATTTCACTTGTTTTCAACGTTGAGAATTTCGGATTTCTGGGGGTAACCTCAAAGACCATCAATGAGGATGATAGAATAGTGTGATTGAAGCTTGTGGCTGCATACGGAGGGAAGCTAGCTTCTGGGCTCAGTGGGAAGTGGAAGGCAAGTGAGAAATAGTGGTAATAGTATTCTAAATAATGTGCATGTTTTATTATAGAAATTAGAACGCGAGAGATGAGATTAGGGAAGGTGAGGCAAATGAGATCACAAGAGCAGCGTGGCAAAGTTGGTGAGAATGATCAGAGAAAGCATGTGAGTGTGAGGATTTTAAGTTTCTGGTCGTAAATGAATTCTTGAGTTGGTGGATATGGTCACTTGACTCTTGTTCTTTATTGGTTCAAGACTAGGCGGGTAGGTTGAGATCAAAAGGCTTAATAAGTTCACGAAATTAATTGCCATACTATATGAGTGTGAGGACAGGAAGATGAATAAGATTTCTTTCTAAATTTTGATTGCAACGTATCCATTATAGCATATATGTATGTGCTAGTGCTAGTAAAAATAAATAGGACCATTTCCAGATATGATTTGTTTTAATCAATTAAATATATTTAAATGATGAGAGACAATTCAAGCTGAATCTCACGTGCTCTTAACTAAAAATGTACGTTCTATGGAAAAATAAAGGAAGCGCCATAAAATATAAATTAAATAATAATAATGATGATGATGTGTGACGCACTTTTTGTAATTATTGTAAGTTAGCAATTCAGTTTCAAGGATGTCGCATCCCTCTTAATTTAATTAGTTAAAAATAATTTTTTTATTCATATTGCAAATTTGCAATTGCTAATGAAAATCTTTCTTTTAAATTAGGCAAACCTACCGTTATTAATTAACTCTTGCCCGATAATTAACTGATAATCTGAACTTATTCATCTATTATTTTTCTTGTAATTATGCTGTTTTGTTTGGTCCCTCAAATTTACATTTTTTAGTTATTTAATTTTGTAATTAAAACAGTATGCATAAGGGGAGAAAATAACGGTAAAAGTGTAATTTTGTCCCAATCTTATTTATTAGTTGTAGCCAGTACTTATGATGCAGTTTTACCTACTACCTCTTATTTTTAATATAAAATCTAATTAACTAATTTAAGTAGATTAATAAAATTAGTTAAATTAGTTATTTATAGTAAATAAGTGTTATTTTTTCTAAAATATCCTTACTAATCACGTGTATTAGCTAGAATTACTATTTGATAAAAATTTTAATACGTGCAACTACTATAAGGACTAACTTTTAAAAAAATAAATAAATATGAAAGACAAAATAAATTTGTACCTGATCATGGGTAAAATTACTCTGGAAAGAGATTATGAGCAAAACTGCACCATGAAGTGAATCGAAATGGTGCTAGGTGAATGTGAAAAATAATACTAGCTCTTAGTATTATACTCATAAAATTTCACCTTTACCAAAAAAAACTAATGTAAATTAACTCTACTTATTATGAAATATAAATACAGGAGAAAAACGATATTTCGAAAATGAGTCAACGATTGTTGGTGAAGTATGGGTGAGTGAAAGCGGCATGAAGAGAGCGTGCGATGAGACACGTGTGTTACTCATACGGGTTAGGCGGTCGAGAGAAGCGAGAAAGAACGAACCAGAAGCTTCTTTAACATTCATGTGATCTCTCACATTTCCGGAATATGTCCCTTGGAATGAGACTAATGACGTGGCAAATTTTTATCAAACCCCCCTGACGTGCTTCTTCCTAACACTCTGTGAGCTAGTGGCCTTTTTCCTTTTTAATGGCGAGTTAGTTATGTCGTTGCATTTAAATGAGAAGGCGCACAGTAGCAGGCATCTTTAGTTTTCTATATCCACGTATTCCGATCCCAAAAATGAACATGGAGATGAACAAAATAAATCACAGCATAAAACTAATAACCAAATAATGGAGTCTCCCCATTTGGAACTTCCTCACAGTATTTATACATTCCTCTAATAAAGTAGCCAGTCTTAGATATATTGGGAGGAACAACAATATGGTAGTGTTATCAGGATCCGATTGGGTGTTGAATCGGTCAGCATATTGCTTTCAAAATCATGATGAGACCAATCTCAGTTAACAAACTCTGATAGTGGGGTGGAATTTTTCACAATATTTTATAATTTAACAAAAATCGCTGAAACTAAGCATTTGCTGTAAATATTTACGAGTATATAATTTCTAACAGTTACTATTGATCATATATATACACTTAAAAGTGAAGTTAAAATCATAATATATAACGTGCAAAGAATTTTAACAGGCTGCAAATAATACAACTCCCTTTTCAGATATCATGCATTCGTATTGGTTAGCCAATACAAAATACAAAAATTTTAGAAAATTATATTATTCATAGATTCCTCCATGCAACGTCTTAAATTTTTTAAAATATTTTTTTCAGACGTTTTACTGAGCATCGCACAACTTCATTTTTATTTTTACTTTGAAATTCATAACCATATTAATTTCTTCTCGAGATAAAAATAGATAATACTGGAAAATAAAGTCGCCAAATTATCCAACACAACTACTAACAGACCAACAGCATAAAGGCGGGAGTTTAAAAAACTGTCGGTCATAAACGAAGCAATCATGAATTTAGAAAAGTTTTGGATTCTCACGAAAACTAAAACAAGGAAAAGAATAATGTAATTAGCATATGAAATTGGAAAATGCAAGTCTTACTATTAGGCGACCAAAGTGAGCCTGAAACCGAGCTTTCCAGTTTAAAAAGGTGGAGATCATTGGGGACAAAGGGAAGGCAAGAGAACCACACTGTCAGAGCTTGTAGTTCAAATCTCTTCATTTTCTCATTTTAGATCTTGTCAGACTCTCTGCTCTTAGCTTTGAAGATAATGTGCCATAAAGCTCCAAATGCTTCTCCATGCACTGCTCCCTTTCGTCACTAAGATCTTCGACCAACTCCGTCATATTCAATCTCTGTGTTCCTCAAACACGGAACAAGACTAAGGTCCCAGAACCCATTCAACTCAGATAAGGTACAGAGCATCAGAAGCACTCCTCCACATTCTCTGAACTTTGCATGAAAACTTACGGTCTTCCTCACAAGGTACACTTCTTATTTACTTTAGCCCATACCCATATGCTCTTTTATCTGAATTCTCTTCACTTCTTGTCCTCTCTGCTTCTGGTGGGTATATATAGCTTCAGGAACTTTGATCTCAGGGCAAGGACTTTGAGCTGAAAGCCTGAAACTGACGATTGTTTTGGGTTCAGGTCTGATAAATAAATCAATTGCTGCATCATTTTGAAGATATAAATCTGAAACACAGGTTTTTATTAGATTGAAGAGTTGCCTGAGAAATGGTTCGATCCTGCTGGAAACCATCTGTAGAAGGTGAGGATGGAGACTTGAATGGGAGAGTCGATGGACTGCTGTGGTATAAGGATTTGGGTGACCATTTGTACGGGGAATTCTCAATGGCTGTAATTCAGGCCAATAGTTCATTGGAGGATCGATGCCAACTCGAATCTGGACCCTTCACTTCCAACCATTTGGGTCCTCAAGGGACCTTCATAGGGGTCTATGACGGCCATGGGGGATCAGAGGCCTCGCAGTTCGTCGCAGACAATCTCTTCTTCCATCTCAACAGTATTCACTCTCGTCTTTATTCTGATTTATAACCATCCTGTTATTCTGGTTTTCTCTTTCTTCAGACAAATTTGCACAAACTCGGGAAAAAAGTTTGGTTCTTTTTTTCCTGTCCTCTCATTCCAGAGTTGTACTTACCAAACCTTTTTTTTTTTTTTCCCGGTGTGATCCAGGGTTTGCGAGTGAAAAGCAAGCCATGTCAGAAGATGTGATCAAAAGAGCATTTTATGCGACAGAAGGGGAATTCCTGTCGGTTGTGAAGAAGCAGTGGCTAAGTAGGCCAGAGATTGCATCCACAGGAACATGTTGCTTGGTTGGGATAATTTGCAACGACATGCTATATGTTGCAAATGCTGGGGATTCCAGAGTGGTATTAGGAAGAGAAGAGAAAGCAACCAGAGATATGGAAGCTATCCAATTATCCGCAGAACACAATGTCAACATCGAAACTGTGAGAGATGAACTTCGGTCCAAGCACCCTTATGATTCACAAATTGTGGTCGCCAAGCACAATGTTTGGCGAGTGAAAGGCCTTATCCAGGTATTATTCAGATTACAGACTCAAATCCTTGTAAGCAACTTGGTAACACAAGTACTGATACGAGTCTTCTTTTTTGCAGGTTTCAAAATCCATCGGCGATGCGTATTTGAAGAAGACAGAATTTAACAGGGAGCCCCTGCCATTCAAGTATAGATTGCCTGAGCCCATGTTTAAGCCAATTCTTAGTTGTGAGCCATCAATATCAACCCATAAACTCGAACCACGGGATCAATTTCTCATCTTTGCTTCTGATGGATTATGGGAGCATCTCAGCAACCAAGAGGCTGTTAACATTGTGAGCAATAACCCACGAAATGTAAGGTCACATTATTCGCATTTGAGAACTTTGCAGCCGTAACTGTACCTTAAAAGAGATGATTTTGGAGTTCCAATCTGACTAGTGCTTGTGTTTCACGTAACACAGGGGATTGCTAGGAGGCTTGTGAAGGCTGCACTTCGGGAAGCGGCAAGGAAAAGAGAGATAAGATTCTCGGACCTGCAAAAGATAGAAGAAGGAGTGAGGAGACACTTCCATGATGACATAACAGTAATTGTTGTATTTCTAGATCCCAAACTGACTCATGATGGGCACGGCTCTCTCTGGGACCTTCCCCTTTCAATCAGAGGAGGTGGCTCTGCCAACTCTTAGTGGAAATGATATTGGTCTAGTGGTTTTCCCTTGGTTATGCCTATGTCTCCGGAATTCTGAAATATCAAAGTCCCACAACGTTAACAGAGCGGTTTCTCATTGAAGCTTTCATGATTCTTACGTAGAAAAGTATCCCGCTATCAGATATGATAAGAGTACCAAGAATTTAGATGGGACAGATTAAGCTGAATTCATTACTACCAAGGGAATTATTGTTATCATTTCCTCCCAAGTTCTGTGAAGTGTTAAATACTGGTTAAGATGAACACATTTTACCAATTTCCATGTACAATTCCACGGCTTCTACATTACAAGTTCACAACCGTTCATTACTTTTCGTTCCTCTTTCGTTTTTTCCCCTAGTGAAAAAACCATCTTTCTTTCTTGTTTTTTTTTGGTTGAAATAATCCTTAAAATGATTTTAACTGCCAAAGTCACAATACCCCAGTGACAGCTGCAGCGGCCCATTATTTGGTGTTGTATTTCTTTATTTATTTTAAAATTACTTTAAGGTTCCACGCCACATCCTAAAATATTATGAACTTCATTGAAATCAAATGAAATCATCAAATTGTTGTGGAGTCTCCTCCTAAGCCTTAATTGTGAATAAGTTTTGCTATATATTTATCAAAATATCTTTAATTAAAAAACTGAAAAAAATTCTCTCCCTCAATTCATTAGTTGTTATCTTTCTGTAATGAAATTATTAATCTTCTATACTAGAGTTATTGATATTAAAGTTTTTTATTTGCAACTCTAAACTTTTAACATTAACAACTACCTGGATGAATAACTATCCTTACAACTAACATAAGAATTTACTGTTCGAATTGCCATTCGTGAGGCTTAGCTTGACCATTTTCACCTGCATTTTATGAGTGCCATAAGAAAGTACTGGGAGCCAAAGTTCTAAATCTGCTGGCCCTGCGACGGAGTATTAAAACTAATTTTACCCCAAAAGCCATACATTTAAAAGTTTTTGCTTCCCAAGTCAAGATGTTTATCCCCGTCTCTCCCCAAAAAACGAAACTGCAGTGGGCCCATACATTTCTCAATGATTCATGGATATCCAAATGCAGCCATTGCCAACATTTGCTGGTTTAAAAAAAAAGGAAAAAAAGCCATTGCCAACATTTCTCCATCATTTATTTTTATTCCCCCTTTCATTTATGAGAAATATGTGCTTGTGTAATCTTAAAAAGAAAAAAGTGTCACATAAGTACCCCTAACATAACATCATCTGTTATGTTTAGATGAGATCTTAGGTCTAAACCTAACATTCATATGTTAATGTGGGTTCGTACATTTAATTATAAATTATTTTTTTTAAAAAAAAGAAAGACCACCCTTCTACATATGATAATAAAATCTCAAGAATAAAATGGTAGAACATGTATAGTATGTGCATAGTGTTTTAAATATTTTAAAAGTTATGGATAAACAAAACCCTTTGGTACCGTAATTATGGACATTTGAAAACAAGGGGACAAGAGAGATTGGTTGCAAAGAACATGGTGAAAAAGAATCAAGATTCCGAAAACTTCCGCTCAAATGGTTTCATCCTATACTCTAACAATCCAAAAGGGAGAAGAAGCAAATTTTGAAACACCCCCCCCCCCCCAAAAAAAAAAAAATCCTTGGCTTTAGATTCCAGATTTCTAATCCTACTAAGTTTGAAGACAAGAAAACACTAAAGAAGAGAATTGCTAATTCCACTGAGGTGTCACTAATCAAAGCAAAACTAGGGCAACATAAACGTAAACTTCAGAATACTTTGATGTTGATCATGTCTTGGCAGAATTTGGTCCAGAACAGGGAAGATTGCTGCACCAGGGGATTACTGTGTCAAAGCGTAGATACAACATGACGGCCACCAAAGGAATCTTGAACTGTTATAGATTATACCTGCACAAAGGTTTCCAAAAGACTAAAAGAAAAGGCCTGTAGGGATGCTACCATTAATTTATCAAGAACATGATCTAACTGCACCAATTAACTTACGATAAAATTTCCGACTAATAAGGAAGCAAGCAGCCGTTCAGGTCCGTCCGGAAGCTCCGCCTGCAATAGTGGCCTTCTAATCTAGAACAGTCGAACTAATCAGTACAAGAAGCACCACAAGCATAGCCCTTTTTTATCCTTCTAAAGTTGCAAGTAACCATAGGGCCTTACTGGCTCAATATCTTCTTTCCCGTTAGCTTGAGATAGAGAACACGGGGGAGGATTTGAAAACCTACAATCAGATAACAGCTAAGATGTAAAACAAGGTTGATATGCACACTCAAGTCTCCTGCTACATGCAGTAGGGGGCACTTCTATGCTAAGGGGAAGAAAAAATTCTGATATACACCTAATTGCTCTTGCCTTCCTTTTCTCTTCCTCCATTGGGTCAATTGTGGAAACTGGCGCAAAGCTAGGAAGCCGAGCTTTCTTCCTTGGCTTATCATCATCAGCAGTAGATGAATGCGTAATGCCAAACCTGGGAGGGATGTCATATACTGATATCATCATCATCATCATCATCTACACACACAGAGATCGCCAGCCAAAAACATTGCGAAGAGCGGGACAAGTATAGGGGGAACTTGGTGCCAATTCAGCTCATTCATTTAGTGAAACTGCAAGTAAATGATAGAATTAGGAATTGAAAAACCTCTCTTCTCTAGCCCTTCCCTTTAGGTCATTTGATCTTGATGTTGATGATGCTTGTAATGTGGACCCAGGGCCGAACCTGCAGTAATGAGAGGTGTAAAAAATATGCGAAATCAAATCAGCACTAAATTCCACCCACCGATTAATTATCTTTTGCTTTAGACCAAAACCAATTTAGTTGAATATTTCCAAGGGGTGCCCGTATAGGATTGCAGATATGCTATAGGTTGTTTTTTTTCCTTAAAAAACAACCGAAATGAAGAAATATAAAATTAAGAGCCTAAAATCTCTGTGATTTTTTTCTTTTTATAAAAAGCGACATTTCGACGTAAAGGAAGGGAAATTAATAGCTAAAAATCCAAAGAATTCGAAACTTAAGTTAGAAACGTTTACTCCAAAGGCTCTTCCATTAACTACCTCTGAATTGCATTCCAGTACATATCAGCATGACTTGTTCATAAGTCCTGGCATATTATTCATTTGACTTCCTCCTTGCCATCTCCATTCTTATACATGCAAACCAGAGTGTAACACGTTTACAAACAGCTATACACCAGCAAACAAATCAGATGCACACGAAACCTAAACAACTCGAACAATTTGAGGAAATTGCCGTTTGGGTGATTGATTCGCCTCTCTTGGTTACAAGAGGTAATAGGAAAGATGATTTGTTGAGGTTGTCACGCAGTCGAACATATGGAAGTTATAGAAAGGAAGAAATAACAGAAAAGATAAGAGAAAATAAAATGGGAGATGGTTTATAATGAATCTGTTCACATTCTTGTTTTAAAATATATTACTTTAATTTAACTTAATTTTTTCGCCAATATTACTGTAATTATTTTAATGGGTAGCTTAGAGTTTAAAATGTTTAATTTCTGGTCATGTGATTGTAGTTATTAATTTTTTTGAAATTAATTATATAAGATATGGTACTCTATAAAATAAACGAATTTAATGCCCACCAGTATGTGTAGGGACAAAATTTAAACTAATCATGAAAATCAGGGAATGTACTGCAGATTTTTCATCAACTGTGCGGATTCCGCATGCACAAAACCCGCCTAGTTTTATTGATATCTTCAGAAGTGCACATGCTAAGTCGGGAAACATTGCATGCAACAATTTTTTTTTTCTCACGATATTTCCAGTAGTCTGGTTTGGATGGTCCTAAGTAGTTATGGCGGACTTACAGCAAGATAGTAAAAGCAATTAACAATCATAGTTCTAATCTTGAATGAGTTATCGCCAGTGATATTAGAGAATTACTCATGATACCATGAAAGAAAACACTCGTGCTTAGCAAAATGTGCCGTTCCAAAAAGCCAAGGAGCAAAAACAGCCCAAATTACCAACGTTGAATAAAATGTTACCTTTCGACTCGGGAGTTGCGCTTCTCTTGCCTACACAGCTGGACAGAAATGCCGAATCGCTCCGCTCGTCGCATCTTTTTCTGAACATCGGTAAGGGGGGCATCATTGCTCGCTTCTGAAGCCACGGCAGAAACTATCCCCTTCGGTTCGGAACCCCCATTCGGAGAGCTGCCGGTGTTGTAAGTAGCTTCGGAGGCCGGTTCTTGGGTCTTGCCAGGGTGTTCCGCGGCAAGATTCTCTGCTTTCGGTGTCTCCGCCTGGGTTGCCATTGGAACGGTTGCAAGAATTTATGTCATAAAAATACGTGAATATTAAAAAAAAAAAATTTATATATCAATCATCATCAATCAATCATTATTAATTATTAATCAATCAATCAATCAATTATATTTTTAAAAACTTATAATACATAATTCGTTTTAAAAACAAGTCGAGTATAATATTAAAACATCTAAATATATTTAATTGATAAGATTTGAATAATATTTTGATTGGAATTTATGTATATTGAATTAAATGAGGAGTATCGTTATTAAATGAGATTTCAATTTGAAGGTCAAATGAAGGAATTAATAATTAATTTTGAGTTTAAATGATATCTTAATTGGGACTTGAATATATTAAATTAAATAGAAAATATCATAATTAAATAGTACGTCAATTGGGAGTTTAAATAGAGAAATAAATAAATAATTTTAAATTTTTATATGGTCTTCTTAATTTTTGAATTTCTAATTCAAATCTCATTTGAATGAATAAAAAAAATTACACGTCTATAAAAAGTGAATATAATTTTGAGCTGCCTTCAATAATACAATTTATTATCATTTAAAATTTAATCAAATATTTTAATCCGGACATCGCACGGGAAGAAATCTCTAGTTATATAATAATACATGTATTAGTTTAAATCTGAGAAGGTGTTTAGTTATTACCAAAAATATTTTTTAAAAGTATTTTTTATAAATCAAAGTAAATTTTTTGACATATTTAATTTGTATATCATAAAAACAGTTTGGTTTTTATTTAAATTAATTCTTCGGTCAAAAAAATTAATTAACCCTGTTTAAAAAGATTGTTAAAAATAAGTAATAATTATACTTTAATATTTGAAACAGAATATATACTTGAGAATAAAATAAGTTATAGATTAAGATAGGTACTATTCGACTGCAGTACTTTCTGTTTTAAATATAAAAGTTAATTGGCTAATTTGAATAAATTAAAAAAATATTATCCTATTTATAGGCATAAACAGAAGGTTTTTTTGTTTTATTTACAAGTCACTTCATTAAATTTTCAGCGTGAATATATTATTTTGTCTTCCATTTATTATAGTACAAGTAGTTATTTCTTTTGAAAGGTATATATATTAAATACAGGTAAAATTAAAAAATTGTTATATTTTTATAGAGAGTTAATACATTTTAAGGTTTTTTTTGGTTGGTGTGATATATACTGAAAGTGCCCAGAATGATAAGAGCAAGTTAATTTAGTTGTTTGTAATAAATATGTATTGTCTTTCCTAAAACATCCTTACTAATCAAGTGTATTGGTTAGAACTAATATTATTAAAAGGACAACCTTAAAAAATATATATAAATCAAATGAGATTTCATACTACCTCCGGTCCTTAGTATAAGATTCTGTTTGATTCTTATTTTTTTAATTATAAGACCCCAATCTACTTTGTCTCTCATATTTACTCAATTTTTTTCAAGATAATCCTTCTAATAATTATAGTTCTAGTTAATACACTTGATTAGTAAGGATATTTTATAAAAAACAACACTTATTTAGGACAAATAATTAACTCAACTTACTTTTTTAATCTCCTCAAATTAGTCAACTAGTTTTTATAATTAGGACTGGAGGGAGTATTAAGAACCAGAAGTAGTATAATCTACCTCTAAATAATTTCTATGTATTTAAATTTACAGGAAGTTATTTAATTTAGTGGCTCGGGGTTCTGGTTTGTGTGCGCAGCTGCTTAGAGAATCACGTGCTGTCATTTTTATATTATTGCATACAGCAACGGGATAATGAGCTAAACTGGTTGGGTTTGATGATACTACTTCCGCTAGAATTTTATTTATAATCTATAAATAAGTTTTTATAATTAAAATCAAAGGTAGTACATTTTTGGTTTTCAGTGGATGGAACAATTTGCTAAACTAATCCTACCTATGTTGCAAATTACATGTGAATCTTATATTTAGCACCGCATCTAATGCAAATTTGCTGTATTGTATGGAATTTGAATGTGAAAAGTCAATTAGTTTCATATTTTATACTAATAAAAAACAAATTATTACTACCTCTTATTCCTAATATAAAAATTAGTTAACTAATTTTAGTATATTAAAACTTTTTATTAAGTTAATTATTTATAATATATATGTGTTATCTGTCTCAAAATATTCTTATTAATCATATGTATTAATTAGAACTACTATTTGATAGAATAAAAAACAAATTACTGCTACATCCAGTTCTTTGTACTATCTCCGATTTTTAATTTGGTCTTAATTATAAAATACTCATCCACTTTTTCTCTCATATTTATTTATTTTTTCAAGCCAATCTTTATAATTATGGTAATTCTAGCTAATATACTTGATTAGCAAGGATATTTTAGAAAAGACAACACTTATTTATTACAAATAACTAACTCAACTAGTTTTCTTAATGTATTCAAATTAGTTAACTAGCTCTTATATTAAAGACCCACGGTTGTATAAGAGCTAGTTAACTAATTTGAATAAATTAAGAAAGTTTGTTAAATGAATTATTTGTAATAAATATGTGCGGTCTTTATTAGATATTCTTATTAATTATGTATATTAGTTATTTGATAGAATCTTTAATATGGGTAACTATTACAAGGACTATTTTTTTAAAAAAAGATAAATATGATAGACAAAATTAGCTAGAGTCTTATATTAGAACTAAATTGAAAAAAAAAAACTCTTATATGAGTAGGCAGGCAATATTTAACGCTGTATGAATTTTATAACTCTTATCTTTATCTTTTATATGTACTCTCAATTTTAATATACAACCGGATCTCGTCCCCGTCATATTGCGCGTCAGGACACACATGATGACACGTGCTTATAATATGCACGACATACATTTTGAGATGAATTTATGATAATGGATTTATAAATAATATGGTTTATTGTATAGTCTATATTTTATATGATATATTTTTCAGAAAAATTGTAAAGAAGTTGATTACGACCCCCACGAAAAAGTAATTCGCAGCTGAATAATCAAGCACAATTCTCAGCTTTTTTTATTTCTCCTCAAATGAACATTTCATATCATGAGATCAAATTTCCTTCACATTAAAAAGCCTGCTGGTTTAGGTGCAAATGACTTCTGGTACACGACAGAAATTGCATTTTCAATCTAAAATCACGGCGCATGTAATATTCAGTACCATTGTCATTTTTTCTTTTCGATGGAACCGCCAGGTTCATCTTTTGTTCCATTCACCTTGTTTTTCCTTTCCCTTCTATTCTAATTTCTGGTTTCTCTTGCCCCTCTGATGATCGTTTCATATTGGATTATCTTTTAGATTGTACGTTAGCCATACTTGCCCTTTCGCACAACGTGTCTGGATTACTGGGAACTACAAGGTTGTTTTTATCGCCCTCCCTTCTTTTTTTAACCATCTCTTACTGGAAGCACTTACGCATTTTTTAGTGTTGTTTGATCAAATCATTATTATGTTCGTTAGTCTTTTTCTTGTCAAGTGATCAACTTGTTGAACTTCAGGGAGTTCAAGATAAGATCAAATTAGTTGCTATCGATCTCGAAGACAGGCCTGCTTGGTGGGGGTTGAAAGTCTACCCTGAAAATAAGGTGTGTTTTGATAACCAAAGAAAGATGTTGATTTTCATGTTGCTGTAATTTGCTAATTGAACTTGGCTTGGTTGACTGAGCTATTTGATCCGACTGATGATTGATCATGAACTTCCTCGTTATTTTGCAGGTTCCATCGTTGGAACATAATGGCAAGCTTTTGGGAGCAGGTCTGGATTTGATCAAATATGTCGATTCAAACTTTGAAGGGCCATCTTTGTTTCCCAGTGTAAGAGCCTAAAGATTCCACATTTGTACATGGATCATGATAACCCCTGTATAGTGAAATCACAGTCTGAATATGTTTCAGGATCCTGTCAAGAGCGACTACCGTGAGCAGTTGATTTCCCATGTTGATGCGTTCGTCAGGGAAGGGTTCACTTCGTTGAAATCAGCAAATCCTGTACAAGAAGCCAGTAAGATTTGAGTTTCTGAAAAGGAGAGTGGTATTAAAATGAAAGGTACCGCTCAAAATTGGCATTTTCATGCAGGTCCTGCTTTTGATTTCTTAGAGAATGCTCTTGGTAAATTCGAAGATGGACCATTCTTCCTAGGCCTATTTAGTTCGGTGAGTTGAAATTAGGAATTTTGTTGTCGTTCTTGTTGTCGTGGTCGTTATATTTAACTAGGCTTCTCAGGTTGAGGAATTATTAATTTCTGAGGAACTCAGACTGCCGTATGCGAATTGCTCGTTGAGAGTATCATGTTAATGAAATAGTCATAACTTAAAGCAAAAACTTTGTCACATAATATTATCAATGATTTTGCCAACTTCATCTAATAATAATATCCATGATCACGATATATATGGTGACCATCAGGTGGATATTGCCTATGTTCCATTTGTTGAAAGATTCCAAGTCGTCTTTTTTGAGGTTTTCAAGCATGACGTGACAGAAGGAAGGCCTAAGCTTGCTGCATGGATAGAGGTACATTATAACCTGTACTGTTTAAAACTCTGGTTATTTAAACTAATTCGCCCGTGGCTATTTGTAAAACAGCAGAAACAAATATAGGTGATCATCAATTCAGAATTTCCCCCATGCTGGTTCCACTAAATGTCTTCATTTTTTGTTTCTTTGGCAGGAAGTGAACAAGATTGGTGTATACACCCAGACAAGAACTGATCCTCAGGAAACGGTTGACATTTTCGAGAAAAAGAAATTAATCAACATACAAACAATGCACGATTTAGTTTGAAACTGTCGTTGATTTCTGGCTTTCTCTTTGCTACTTTGCTAAGCTGTAAATTTCCGACTCCGCAGGCTCAACAGTGAATCCAAGATGCAAATTGTCCCCAGTAGTCGTAGAAGTGTCAGTTAAGTTATGCTGGTCCTTTGATCATCCGCCGGGTGGAGGATGGTGAAAGGACCTAGATTTCTTTTGTCGTATTTTGTTTCTTTGTGTAGTTTTCCTCTGTATTGTCTTACACAGTACTATGAAATTGGATGCGCCTTTCTTCTGCGGGAGAGGTTATGAATGGCTACTCTGTTATGATCTCATGGATAAGATCTTCAGTGCAGGTTATTCCATGCTTGCCTAGAGCCTAAGGGGTGCTCATCAGAGCGTGTTAGTAGCGCGCAATCCTTAATTTCAAATTATAGCCTCGCTTACAGCAAAGAAAACTAACAAACCTGCTCAATGAAAGCAACTCTCTGCTTGTCTACCTGACCATTACCCCTCTTGTAAATAAGTTCTCTCAACACTCTTGAGATTTGGGTAACAGAAACGAGACGGGTTTTGCTTTTAAAGAATGTAAACATCATAGGCAAAACGTCGATCACGGGAAACTTCCATACCCGTAAGTCCCATAAGGTCTGTGGCTTCACTGTTTTGTTAACTTTAAGGAATACACCATTGAAGATCTGTTCGAGAAGTCAAATAAGGAGGATTGCATTCGTCTGTTTGGTACGAAACATTAAAAACATGGGATTAGGATTATAATTAAGAAAAATTATTAAAATAGTACTACCTCCGATCCTAATTATAAGAGTTAGTTGACTAATTTAAGAAGATTAAGAAAGTAAGTTGAGTTGGTTATTTGTCCTAAATAGGTGTTGTCTTTCCTAAAATATCCTGGCAAATCAAGTGTATTGACTAGAACTATTATAGTTAGAAGAGCTACTTTGAAAAAAATGTATAAATATGAGAGACAAAGTGGATTGGAGTCTTATATTTAGGATCAAAATAAAAGTCAAACAGGGTCTTATATTAAGGACCGGAGGTAGTATTTAGTATGAGTAATTATTTGTTATATGAAATTAGACAAATTAATAGATGTGGGATTAGGGAATATCATTTCCTTTCATAGTATTTCCCAATCCCATATACATGGGTTTGGCTAGTAATTTACAACAAATAATCTCTTATGCTAAACATTGTTTTAGTAGATTTTCTCAATCTTAGTCTCAATCCCTATCCCTAATTTTCAATGCTTCCTGCCAAAGGATACCATAAAGTATTATTTCGGGTCCTTAATATAAGAGTTAGTAGACTAATTTGAATAGATTAAAAAAATTTGTTAAGTTAGTTATTTGTAATAATTATGTATTGTTTTCTCTAAAATATTATTGCTAATCATGTATTAGTTAAAACTACTATTTTATTGAACTTTTAACATGTAAAATTACTATAAGGACAACTTTAAAAAAAAAATAGATAAATATAAAAATAAAATAAATTAGGATTTTATATTTAGAATGAAATTAAAAGTCAAATTAGCTATTATGTTAAATACAATAGTATATGCGATATTTGCCTATACTATCTCTAAATCTATGTGAGAAAAATAACTTTTTGTTTTTCTATTACAATCTTTTATTATAATTTAATGTAAATGATTATTCATAAAATTATTTTTTGTTCATGTGTTTCTATTAATGAATATAAATATGTTAACGTCTATATAAGAATGAATGAAAAAAATAAAAAATGATAAAATTTAGGTTTTTTTGGAGCCGGAAATATGATAGATTCAATTTTCTAATCAAATTTTAGCACATAATTTTTTAAAATATTAAAAATTTCAATAGATAAAAAATATAAAATCATAAAATTTTATCAGATTTTTTTTTTTTAAAAGTTGCATGTAATAAGATTTTACTGGAGGAAATGGAACAACGTCATTGTTGTTCATCAATCTAAAATCTGAGTAAAGCACCCGATGCCTTTGCGTGATGATCGACGGATTACCTGAGAAATGAATGATGATGGAAAAGCCGCTTAAATACACAGATGGTCACCCCCGGCAGCGTCCGACGATCCCTGCAAGAACTCGACTTCAGAGCTTTTGGCTGCGTCATTCAGCATTGCACGGACCATGGTCTTGTTCGCCAAGCCAAGCAACTACATGCTCGCCTTATCCTGTTCTCAGTCACACCGGACAACTTCCTTGCCTCAAAGCTTATCACTTTCTACGCCAAATCCAACCACATCTCCGAAGCGCGTAGGGTGTTCGATGAAATTCCTCACAGAAATGTTTTCTCCTGGAATGCCATAATCATTGGCTACTCATCTAACGGTCTATTCCATCATGCGCTGAGGCTTTTTTCGTCTTTATCGTTCTCCGCCAGTGCGCAGCCTGATGGTTTTTCTATTACTTCTGTTTTGAAGGTGCTGGCTTCATTGTCTTTTAGTCCCACTTTTGGAAAACAGATTCATGGCTATGTTCTCCAACGTGGTTTGGATTCCGACGTTCCTGTTCTTAACGCTTTGGTTACATATTACTCCAAATGTGATCAGCTTGGATTCGCGAGGACTATATTTGACAGAATGCCCCGAAGAGATATTGTGTCGTGGAATGCTATGATTGCTGGGTATTCTCAAAATGGGTTTTATGAAGAATGCAAGCAACCGTACTTAGAGATGCTAGGTTCGACTGGGTTTAATCCTGATGCATTGACAGTTGTTAGTGTGTTGCAGGCCTGTGCTCAGTCAAACGATCTTAAATTCGGAATGGAAGTCCACCGTTTAATCAATGCGAATCAAATCAAGATGGATGTATCACTTTGCAATGCTCTGATCGGAATGTATGCAAAATGTGGTAGCTTGGATTACGCTCAGGAATTGTTTGAAGAAATGGGTGAAAAGGATGCAATTACTTATGTTTCAATCATTTCAGGGTATATGTTCTATGGGTTCGTCGACAAAGCCATGACTTTGTTCCGAGGAATGAAACATCCTGGGCTAAGCACCTGGAATGCTGTAATATCTGGTTTGGCTCAAAACAACCAGCATGGACGAGTCTTGGATTTAGTTCAAGAAATGCAGGCTTCGGGTTCTAGACTAAATACCATTACACTTTCTAGCATACTCCCTACATTTTCCTACTTTTCAAACCTGAGAGGAGGGAAAGAGATACATGCTTATGCTATCAGGAGAAGTTTCGACCAAACTACATACGTTGCGACCGCCATAATTGATACTTACGCAAAGTTGGGGTTTATCCATGGGGCACAACGGGTTTTTAATCAATCAGAATGTAGAGGCTTGATAATTTGGACAGCAATTATATCAGCTTACGCTTCCCATGGAGATGCTCGTTCGGCCCTCATTCTCTTTGGTAAGATGATAAATAGCGGAGTTCATCCTGACCCTGTGACATTAACAGCAGTACTGGCTGCTTGTGCTCACTCTGGACAAGTGGATGAAGCTTGGGAAATCTTCAACACAATGTCCTTTAGATATGGAATTCAGCCCTTGGCAGAGCACTATGCTTGCATGGTGGGTGTTCTTAGTCGAGCTGGTAAGCTCTTGGAAGCAGCAGACTTCATTTCTCAAATGCCATTTGAGCCAAGTGCTAGAGTTTGGGGTGCTTTACTGCATGGGGCTTCAGTTTACGGTGATGTGGAAATGGGCAAATTTGCTTGTGATCATTTGTTCAAGATTGAACCAGAGAATACTGGGAATTATGTAATGATGGCAAATTTATTTTCGCAAGCTGGAAGATGGGAAGAAGCTAATGCAGTTAGGGGGGAAATGGAAGAGATAGGATTAAAGAAGATTCGCGGTAGTAGCTGGATTGAAACAAGTGGAGGATTACTAAGCTTCATCGCTAAAGATGTTTCGAATGAAAGATCTGACGAGATTTACACATTGTTGGAAGGATTGCTCGGATTAATGAGAGAAGAAGGATATATTGTGCAAGAAGTATTAGATGATGAAAGTGCTTTTATTTGACAACTAAAATATGGCCATTAGTCTAGCATTACAAACTCCTTGCCCCCGGGGGGGGGGGGTCATTTTACTCAGTTTGGCATGCCTGAAAATAGATCGCTTAACTATTGAGGTAGTTTTTATGGGAAAACTAGCAAGCCCCTCTATCTGAGGACACAACAAGGATGTCAAGCTTTGTGCTTCACTTGACAAAGAACTTCGCTTAACAAACTTTATGCCCAGTGATTACTTGTTTTATGCACCAAAAGGGGAAGCACCAACCCCAGCAGACTCCCGCTTCGTTATACTTGGGTTTTCCCAACTGAGTTTATCACCGAGTTCTCAAATTTGTTTCCTTTTTAGAAGTTAGCTTGTGTTGGTTTTAAAATTGAAGAATAAATATAGAAAATGATTTAAGCTTTTAGGACTTTCAACTTATATACAGAATTATATATTGGTTTTTCCAGCTTAGTATTTGAGATATCTAGCTTGATTTTTTTTTCTTCTGTGGGTCCATGGTATTTTGGTGAATTAATCTTTTAATGCCAAATAAGGGCCAAGTTTTTTAAGTAATATTTTAAAATTTTAAGGTTACAGAATGTCTTTTATCTTATTTGCTCTAATTTCTAAACATGTCTCAAAAATGAAAAAAATTACGATGACCTTTGGCGAAATTATGCTCCTAATTTGCCTACCCAATCATCACTTCCGATAGCTCCTCCAGGCGTGCTGCGCCCCTTCTGCGGTTCAATGTCTCACCACAACGGCACAACCTCTTTTATCTTCGAAGCCAATCTTTAATACTTTTTTAGACTTGCTAAATATAAAACTTATTTTATATTATAATTTATATTATAAAATAAATTTTATATTTAGAATTAGAGAAATGTTTTATATATAGTTTATGTTTTTTGTCATCCGTCGTGGTCAGGGATAAGAAAATATTTATATTAAATATTAAATAAAATATTTATTATTAAGTACTATTTCCAGTCTCAAATATAAAAGCTAATTAATTAATTTAAATAAACTAAAAAATAAGTTAAATTAATTATTTATAATAAATATGTGTTGTATTTTTTAAAATATTCTTACTAATCGGTTAAAACTATCATTATTATCTTAGAAAAATAGATAAATATAAGAGACAAAATGGATTAAGATTTTATATTAAGGACTAAAATAAAAATTAAACGATATCTTATATTAAGAATTGAAAATAACATTAGGCTTTTTCTATTCTTTTTTATGGTTTTTTTGGCGTTTTAGACGAGCACACATTAGTATTTATTTATGAAATAATAATAAACACGATTGCGCGGGGAAGAGCTCCGTGAAGAACTGGAGGGAAAGGCAGTTTACCGGGAAATATTCAGTGTTCGATCTTGAAAAAATTAAAATAAAATAATAGCCCCATCTCTCTCTTTATGCTTTGTCGGATTCGCATTTGTTGAGGCAGCCGAATATGGCGGACTTCGGTTTCAGTCTCCTCCACAATTTCGAACCCATGAGGTACGTAAATATATGTCGCAAAGCGGCACATAATTGTCCTTACTGGCATATCCATGCGTCTTGCAATCCTAAAATATCGCCACTTGTTGGATCGAAATTTGAAAATTTCTTCGTCTCTGTGACTTTACCGTTTCTGGCTTGATCTCGAGAGTGCGCCAATTCTTGGTATCAGCTACTTTTGCCTTCAACTAAGAACACACGATTGGTTTATTGATTTTTACGATTAATTAGAGTTCATCGTATGAGGTCTGGGGTCCGTTTCGGTGATCATTGAGAAGTTGGAAGTATAGGGGTAGGATTAATGTCATATGCGTTTGACGGCACCTACAGTGGCTCTAAGGTCTGAAATGTGGTAGCATTCTGATATTGGTTCAACCAAAAGCTATGGGCAGTAGAACTACATCAGTTCTTGAAGTATGTTGTTGTCCTTACTGAGTAAACGTTCATTGGAGGTTGATTCTAGGTAATTGACCCTGTAAAGATTCGCATGTGTACATTGCCCCAGGTCATAACAGTGCTTGTATGTTCCTATGTCGTCGCTCTACTTAAAAATTCAACTTGAATTCATTGTTTTACACCCTATTTGCTGGCGACCTGCCGTATCCCTCCCCCCTTCTGGTATTTAAGAAACGCTCGGTAATGTTTTGGCTCTTTTCTTCTATTGTGCCAATGAGTACGCATCTACGCCTGCAGGGATTCATATGGATTTGCATTAAGACCTCAACACGCACAAAGTTACAGACAGTATGCTTCTATCTACAAGGTATCTGTAACTTTTGTTTATGATTCTCAGTTCTTCTGTATCAGGTTTAATATTTCAATCCCATAAAATAAAGGCAAGTGCACCCATTTTAGCAATATTATTAGCCTGTAATCAGAAAGTTGTGAGTTTTCTTATGAATATTTTTGAATAAAATAAATCCATTTGCTTACAAGTTACAATTAGTATAATAAAATTTAACACTCCCACTTTTGACTCAAATAATTGAAATAGTGACAAGGTTTTTGTTTAACTGGTAATGACGAGATAATGGCCACAATGACCAGATCAAAATAAATGACACCAACCTATGAAATTAACTTCATCTCGTTATGCTTGATGTCATGTCTCATATGAAAATAAAATTCTTCTTGTATGTAACTTTTACTGGAAAGACGCATATTTTGTGTACATGATATCAGGAGGAGGAAGGTGAAAGGGCGGATAAATGGAGAGGCTTCCTTGAACAGATAGTCAAATCATCTCAATCATGTTCTTCTGAGAATAAGCTCGAAGAAATATCTAAAGCTAAGGGTAGTGAGATTAAAGAAGGGACAGGTTCCAGTATCAGGAAGTCTTGTGAAGGGACTGAGTTAGAAGAAGAGGTAAGCGCAGAGAGGGTAAGTGAAGGAAATGATTTGAGTTTGGAGAAATATTGTGAAGGGACTGAGATAGAAGAGGAGAGAGGTGCAGAGTGGGTAAGTGAAGGGAATGATTTGAGCGGGAGGAAGTCTTTTAAAGGTACTGAGATAGAGGACGGAACAAATCTAGAGAGGCAAAGAGAAGCAGAGGAGTTAAGTGACAGGAGGGCTGCTGAAGGTACTGAGATTAAAGAAGGGAAAGAAGGGACAATTCCAGCAAGGGTTAGTGAAGGGAATGATTCAATTGGCAAGAAGTCTGTTTCTGATGGTTCATCAGCAAGTAGTTCTGAAAAGGAGGTGCACTGTCCAGAAGAAAGAAAGGCCCGTAAGGTTCAAACCTGGAATGAAATTAGGCCTTCTCTTGCTGCCATTGAGAAACTCATGAGTAATCGTATCAATAAAGTAAAGAAAATTGAAGTTGGGCAGACAAATGTTAAATATGATAATTTTCCATCTATAGAAGAGTCTAAATGTCTAGAAGTGGTGTCTGAGGACGTCGTTGAGGAAAAGGCCTGCATGCAAGAGATGCTAGATAGCAATATCAATGACTTGAGGGAAGGAAATGCTTTAAAGGATCATGACTCACCTGATTTTTACTCTCAGCTGAAGGAATTGGAGACCCTAGTCCAGGGAGGAGTGCCAAAGGATCTCAGAGGAGAGGTATAATTGATGTTTTCTAGTTCATCAAGCCACTTCTTATTTTTATGAGGGGTAAAAATGCAGAGTCTTCTCTACAATGTTGTTATTGTAGGTATGGCAAGCATTTGTAGGAGTGAAGACACGTAGGGTGGAAAGCTATTATGAGGATCTGTTGGCTCAAGAAACTGACAGTAGTGAAAGGAAGGAGCAGGATGATTCATCTGGTGCATTAGGGAAATGGAGAAAGCAGATTGAGAAGGTCATTAGCTGCATGCGCCTTGGACTTTATTTTGATTTGTAGGTGCTGTTTCTTTTGCTTTACATTGCAAGCTGGCTTTCTCCTTAGAATAATCATACTTTTTATTCACAGGATATACCAAGAACTTTCCCAGGACATCCTGCTTTGGATGAAAATGGCAGGAATTCCTTAAGGCGTTTACTCCTAGCATATGCTCGGCACAACCCCTCTGTTGGTTACTGTCAGGTAACTGTGGTCCAATATTTGTTGATAAGTTTAGCTGCTGCTACATCGTTTTCATCTTCAATGGACTTTTTATATAATTTCCTTCTGAAGAAATTATTTTCTACAGAAGCCAGAGAGTTTAAATAAACTGAAATAGTTGATGCCATTGGGCAAATCAAACATAATATACCTGGATGTTCTTTTTGGATATTTTCCTTTACTTCAATGGAATTTTTGCCATTTATGATTAATCTAGCCTTTATATACACTCATCAGGCTCTGGCAAGGTTATAATAGATATCCCCTCTCTTTTTGGGGAGTTATGTTAATGTTATTCATCAACATCTTTATTGGTGGTAGTTATCATTGTTGTTGTCATCACCATAACCATTGTCATTATATTTTCTTGTTATCAAAATATCTGCAGGCAATGAACTTCTTCGCTGGTTTGTTGCTGCTTCTTATGCCCGAGGAAAATGCATTTTGGTGAGTTTGAGAAACTTTTCTCATGTATTTTCCCCCAGTAAACCCCCCATTCCAGCATAAATAGCTCTCTGGTCTGGACTATATTTAAATAGAGGATGCTTCCGAGCAGACATTAACTGTTTCAGGGAGCATACTTGCGTTAGGTTTATCTTTTGGTAATTGATTGGAAGGAACACGCAATTTTTAAAAATAATTTTTAGTTTTCCATGAACTCATTGTATTTCTTTATACAGAACGCATGGTTTTGTCTTGTGTTTATGAACTAATTCATTTTTATGGGATCTCAGGGCATTGGTGGGCATTATTGATGATTATTTTGAAGGTTATTATACAGAGGAAATGGTAGAATCCCAGGTGTGGTTATATTTATTCCCGACAGAGTTAATTATTTCCTGAGATAGGGACTTAGGATTATATATTTGTACATAGTTTTAGCTATAGCAGGACTCAGTTATTCATTTCGGCAATCACAGTAGTTTTTGTTTTTTCAGGTAGACCAGCTTGTCTTTGAGGAATTAATGCGTGAAAGATTTCCCAAGCTGGGTTTGTACATATTAGATTTGCTTTGTAGTAATCTTCTTTAATTGGCCTATGAAGCACTTAGGACAGCTTTTTATTCCATTGATGCTTCTGGTGCAGTTAGTCATCTGGATTACTTGGGAGTGGAGGTGGCCTGGATAACTGGACCCTGGTTTCTATCAATCTTTGTAAACATGATTCCTTGGGAAAGTGGTTAGATTTACGTGAAGATTTCTCGCTCTACCTCTCTCTCTCACCCACACACACTCACACTTGCATACACGTTCTTTCTTGTTTCTGCAGTGACCTATAACTTGTTATTTCTAAAGCTTCCGACCTTATGGAGGGTTTTCTCTGTATCTAGTTCTTCGAGTTTGGGATGTGTTACTATTTGAAGGGAACCGTGTAATGCTATTCCGGACAGCCCTTGCTCTGATGGATTTATATGGTATTGAATTGTAATTTCCTGTCCTTGAGTCTGAGCTGTGGAGAATAATGTGCCCAGTAAATTAACATCAATGTTACAATTTTTTATTTCTTGCTCTAGGTCCTGCATTGGTTACGACAAAAGATGCAGGTGATGCAATTACTCTATTGCAATCACTTGCCGGCTCAACATTTGATAGCAGTCAGCTCGTCTTTACTGCTTGTGTAAGTTTTCTAGCTGTGACCGAGGCCAGATTACAGGAACTGAGAGAAAAGCATCGGCCATCTGTACTAGTTGTTGTGGAGGAAAGGTCTAAAAAGGGGCGAGTCTGGAAGGATTCCAAAGGGCTTGCATCTAAACTGTACAGTTTCAAGCATGACCCAGGATCACTGGTAGAAGAAATGAAAACCAATGAAGGAAATGATATGGAAAATGTTGGCGACAAATCACAGTTGGAATCCCCTTCCTCCAACTTGGATGAACTGCTCAATAGCCTCAATGTTGATTCGGAAGTAGATTCTCTTCCAGATCTCCAGGAACAGGTTGCTTCCTTTACATGTTACCATTGAATTAGTTGAAATTCATCTTCCACTAAACTTTTCTTCTCTTAAATTCATCATAGAATTTTATTCATGACATGAAGGTTCGTTTCCTGTCTTCCTCCAAAAAATTCAGGTCATATTGGATTATGGTAAGAGTGTCTTGAACTGCATACAATACATTGAATAATCAGATATTGCATATTCTGGTCTGTGAATAAATTTTCTCTAGGTCATAGCATGCCTAAATAGTTAGGTTAAACATTTTCTCTATAGTTAGATATTGTTTGATGTCTCTGTTCACATCATATTAGTTTATCCACTTCCACCCGAAAGATTGAAAAGGCATCACTTGTATGGTTATGGGTCTTCTTCTCTGTAAGCATCTAGGCTTTTCTTGGTCTTTTAATGGTTGAGATTATTCCTCTGTGCAGGTGGTTTGGTTGAAGGTCGAGTTATGCAGAATGCTAGAGGAGAAAAGATCTGCTATAATCAGGTTGTCAAGTGCTGCATTATTGTTCTGCCTATGAATTTAATTTTGTTTTCTTCATTTACAATGATGATTGTCGACCTTAAAGATCTAATACTTAAACAGAAGTTCATTGTTCATTCTTTTTGGCATTTGATGTCCTGTTTTCTATTTTTGTTAACCACTCCGCGCTGCATTCTTTTCCTCTTTTTGTTGTTCATGTAGAAGTTACAACAAAATCATGCCTTATTAAGGTCATGAACTAATCTGTGTGTGACCCCGTCTTTTAACAGAGCGGAGGAGCTAGAAACAGCGCTTATGGAGATGGTCAAGCAAGATAATCGACGGGAACTGAGTGCCAGGGTAAATCTAACATTTGGATGAATGCTATGCTTATTGAAGATGTTAAAACAGAAAAATACCATGTTCCCTTGCCCTCTTACCTTAAAAATATTTGAATCATTAAAAGATTTAAATACATATCTAGACTTATTACTGCTAATGTTGGTGTGCAATCAGCTATCATGTATGAGCCCACGGTATTCACTAAGTTATGAATACATGTATATCTGAATCAATAGTGTTGCCATGATCCATGGTGTTTAATGTGAACAGATAAGGAAATAAAAATTCAATGCGATATTTGATTTCTTAATTCTCTCATTGGCGGAGAGGACTTTTACTTATTCAAGAAAACATGCTGCATGGTCTAGGAAAAGCTAGTTCAATTCAAGTATAACTACGATTCCATTTCTTTAAAAGCTTTGATAATCAATTGACTTGTAAGGTTTGCAAATATGTTCATAATCATCCAGGTCGAGCAATTAGAGCAGGAGGTAGCTGAGCTACAACAAGCCCTTGCTGATAAGAAATTACAAGAAACCGCCATGCTGCAGGTTCTGCTGTGCTCCTGTTTTCTGCAGCGTCTTTTCATAAGTTTGACCCATGAAAAATAATTATTAAAAACCAGAAGCTTCTTCCTTGATAGCGCTAGTCGTCCTTCTTCATGCAGGTGCTAATGCGGGTAGAGCAGGAGCAAAAGGTTACTGAAGATGCTCGCAGAAGAGCTGAGCAAGACCTTGCTGCTCAGAAATATGTAGTTCATATGCTTCAGGTAACCCCACATATAATCTTTGGGTGATCTTAGTTAATTGATTGATTTTCATGTTTACTATAGATCAGAGTTCAGTTCTGAATTGAAAATTTGTTTTGAAAAATTTTTGTTGACAAAATCAGCTGCTCGATTTGCTCTGCCAGCCAACTTGCGGATTTTGTCCTTCACTTGTATATCATCATGACCGAGAAAAATAATTATTATTTTTATTCTACTAATAATCTGATCAGGAGTCGGGACTGTCTATGGTTCCATCTATAAATAAATCTGACCCTTAAAATTTTAGCCCACTGACATCTGATTTTATTCATTTAATGGCAATTGCTTAGTAAGATCAGGTTCATCGAGCATATGTTGTTTCATGCCTGATGCTGCTCTTCTGTAGTTTCATGTGCAACTATGTAAAATATTCCAGTTTGTTTTTACAGATGATTTTGGATGCAAGTATGAGTAGTTGAGAAATAAAGAAGCTGAACTATTGTAAATCAAAGTATATGAGCTATAAATTTTCTCTCGACAATATCATGGAAATGGAAATATTCTTTACATTTCGTTGTATTTATTTTATAATGTGGTGTGGATGAACGTGTGGTTGAACTTCATTATTTCTCAAATATTGTTACATAATATCTTTTCCCACTTCGTTTCTATTGTAATAACCCAGCACATGAATCCATTGAAGAGCTTTCGAATAATATGGTTACATCTATTTCCAAGAGAAAGTGATCACATTGATTTGAGGATCTTGCTCTGAAGACACGTTGTATTAAATATCTTACAAGACATGACTGTATCCATTCCCAGTATTATACATACGCAGGAAAAGTATGATAAAGCCATGGCATCGATCAAGGAGATGGAAAAGCGGGTTGTTATGGCTGAAAGCATGTTAGAGGCCACCCTTCAATATGAATCTGGGCAATCGAAGGCACTTTCTCCAAGGTGCTAGTTTTTATCTATCACATATATCAATTGAAAATTAAGGATTGTGGATTGATACATGCAACATTGGACATGCTAATTTTTTGTTGACATCAAATTTCATAATAGTTTCTTGAACCTATACCTTCACGTTTCAAAAATACCATGTGTCAATTTATTGTTGGGAACAGGCGTTCCTGTATTACTCAGTGCGTCCATTCTGTTGCACTGAAATTTGATGTAGGTCACAGGGGTTTGCCATATTAATCACATGATTTTTAGCAGCTTCTTGTACCAAGAGCAAGTTGCATATTATTAGAAACCCCTTTCTCTCAGATAATTTCATAGAGCAAATTTGTGTAGGGGCGATCGGTTACCAAGCCCAAGAATTGAAATACCCCCGCCAAAATTACGTCTACTAAATTTTGGACTGGGTTGGCGTGACAAAAACAAGGTAATATCTATTTTTCCATTCTGTATCTCCCAGCAAGTGACCTAGTGATATTCAAGTATTGCTCGTGATTACAATTATGAATTGCTAAATCTAATTCAGAGCATACCCAAATCGATGGCGTGCCAACACGAATTGGTTTTTCCTTGATACCAAATTTCACTTAGATGCACTCTGTACTTCTTATGCATGTTTGTAAATGTTGTTGTAAAATTGTTTCTCGTATATCCAATGAAACAGGGCAAGCCGACTAACGAAGAGGAATGCAGCGAAAGTCAGTCTAACGACGAGGAGCAGACGCCGTCACTACCAGCAGGGAATTCCATAACCAAGGACAAGATGGATACATAGCAGTGCCATCTTGACTGATTACATGGAAATTCACCCTTTTTTTCAAATTATTACTACAGCTCCCTTCGGTAATTTGGTGGCTATGGTGTCTAAACCGGGGGAACTATCCTTTTGTATCATCTTCAAAATCCAATGGATAAATTAATAATCTATCCTGTTATCTACTTTAGTCAGTCGTACAAATATGAGCAGTTTTGGCAGGGGAAAAACTTGTATGCAGTTCTTTATCGTTGTTATTATATTATTTTTTTAAAATTAAACATGGTATGTGTATAATAAATGTATCATTTTTTTAAAAAAATTGAATTACATATTTATCATGTTTTTATAAGAAGATCCGTTTTATTCGTTTTAATTAGAGAATATGATGACATTGCCATAAAGAATTACATAGCTTACTCAATTTTTTTTTTTTGTAACATGATAATCACATGCGTTAGCTGTTATTATCGTCATCAATCACTATACACAAAATTTATGGAAAGCCACTCTATAAATGATAAATAATGTAGAATATAATGTCCAAATTTCACATCTCGTTCTACCGTATTAAAGCAAATTTCACCTATAAAACGTTGAAATTTGATATCCTTTCCATAATTTAATACATACCATTCAATATATCTTGAACTGTATCCGGAGTCTTTTTGCTATTTATTTATACTCTTCTGGTTTTTAATATAAGATCTAATTATTAAATTGATTTTTATCTTAAATATAAGACCTATTTCTTATATTTATCAGTTTTTTTTCAAATTATCTTTATGGATACTTCCTCAACTATAATCAAGTAGAAAAGGAATGAAGGATATTAAAAAAAATGATTATGGTGTTTTAGAAAAAACATGTCATATTATTATAATTAACTAATTTACTTGACTTCTTTAATTTAATCAAATTAGTTAAATGGTCTTATATTAAAAACATGTGGAGTATTATCTAATTTTAGTGAGAATAAATATTTCAGAGTACTACCTCCTGTCTTAAATAAAAAGACTAGTTTCTAGTATAAATTACATTTCAAATTAACTTTTCTATCTAGGACGCGACGTAATATTTTATAGGAAAGAAAAATTCATTATAACAGTTGAGATGTAAAAGTGGTTCACCAGATAACTACCAAATGAATTTGACCCTAAATATAAGACTTAATCTGCTTTGTCTCTCATATTTATTTTTTTTTCAAAATAGTCTTCACAATAATTGCATATATTAAATGTTTCATCAAATAATAGTTCTAATTAATACAAATCTTTAGCAAAAGTATTTTAAGAAAAATAATAATTATTTATTATAAATAACTAACTTAACTAATTTTCTTAATCTACTCAAATTAATAAACTACTCATTTGGTCCTATTTATAAAGCAAAAAGAAAAAGCATTTTTAATCATATTTATAAAGGACTGAGATTTTTTTATATGAATATACAATTTTACTTTTCATTTATTATTGTATTGATTTTGTATTAGATAAGGATAAAATTAAAAAATTGTTGAATTTTAAATAAGAACGAATAAAACTTAAAAAAAATTTCTTTTGTTTGTATGAAAAAGTTAAAAGTGATTTATAAATAGAAAAATAAATAACTCTTATATTAAAAACCGAATTACATCACAAATAAATAAGAATCCACAGTCACGATGAAGGGGGGAAACAATCTACATAGAGATCCAACAAAGAACTCAACGTGCGAGCTTTCTTTGTTGGTATAAAAACTACTCAGAGCTTCATAACCTACAAATATAGCTTAACTATACAACAGAACCAGGATAAATAAGTAGAAGCAAATACTCCTTTAGAATGTCGATACACGGGGAAGAACTACTGCCCAGACAAGACACTTAAATAATGAACCCAGCTCTTAAAAGGTGACTTGAGGTTAAAAAAACAGGTAGGAATACTATATTGGCTCCGTTAAGGAAATAAGAGCAATTGTGTGCATCCTTGTAACAGGAATAGAACAAAATTTCAGTCTTCTTCTCAACCTATACTCCAAACTGAGAGAACACCACCAAATGACAGCAGGTATTAACGTATGTAAACCTATGTATTGCAGAGTGTTGTTTGAAATATTGTACAGATGATCTCATAACCAGCATTGAGGAGCATGTCACTGCCGCCTCTTGGTTCTAGGAGTGGCCGGAGAGAGGCGAGACCCCTGGAGTGATTGCGTACTTGGGTCATATCTTTGTGAAGCAAGATAAGTCAAAGCTGTGACAACATCAGCTATAACTGGACGCATGTTAGCCTGCTCCTGAACACACATCGCAGCAACTGCAAGGGCCTGGCATAGGCCCCTTGAAGGATACTGACCTTCGAGCATTGGATCCGCCATTAGTGAAAATTTTCGTTGATCTTTAAACAAAGGTCTCGCCTGCGATAAAAATGCCCCACATCAAAATTACTACTTTTATTTTAGCCAAGGTCAATGTCTAAAATGAGTTAAATAATACTTGGAAGCACAAAATTGCCCATAACTCTAACGACTCTACTAGCTTCATTTAGTTACTGGATTTGCCATGGGAATAAAAGCATAAAACACTAATATTTCACAAAAGCATCCAAACCCCGCCAAAACTATGGAAAACTAGCTAGATAAATAAAACAGCATCAGCTCAAGAGGGTAATGCAACCAGAATTATTTCTCTAACCATTGTCCATATTTATTTAGATATCATGCGCTGTTAGTTTTGTTTACGAAGCGAGTAAGAACCAAAAGTGATCAATTACCACAGATTTTCAAGCATGGGTATGATTATCAGTTATGCAGGTAAAACTTTACAAGCATGATAAATGCGTACGGGCCTACCCCTTTCCATTCAACCAGGCATATTCACCGGAAGGTCAACCTGATTTTTTGACTATTTCCTATGCTCTCCAGTAGCTCTTGACTTATCAACCAACCCTATTAGATATGACAAATGGAGAAGTTACTTACCCATGCCACAAGATTCTGTTCTCCCGCAGCCTTTGAATTGTCAATAGCTTTCCTTCCAGTAATTATTTCCAGAAGAACTACACCAAAGCTATAGACATCTGATTTCAGAGTCAGTTGTCCTGTCATTGCATACTCTGGAGCACAATAACCGTAGGTTCCCATAACCCTCGTTGACACGTGAGTGTTCTCCCCAACTGGTCCAAGCTTGGCCAAGCCAAAATCAGATAACTTTGGATGATACCCTTCACCAAGCAAAATGTTTGAGCACTTCAAATCTCGGTATATGACAGGAGGGTTAGCTTTGTCATGCAGATATTCCAACCCTTTTGCTGCCCCAGCTGCTATTTTCATTCTTGTATTCCAGTCGAGACACTTCTTGCCAGGAGAAACATCTGTAAATCAAGCATTTACCTCTGATCATTATCTACTGGGAAATAATGCAAGTTTTAAAGAAAAAATGTTTGTAGTTCTGGATATAAATACCATGCAAGTGGTCTTCCAAGGACCCTAATGGCATATATTCATAAACTAAAAGCCTTTGATCTCCATCAGCACAATAACCAATGAGGCTGACAAGGTTAGGGTGGTGTAGTAGACTTAACATCAACACTTCAACTAGGAATTCTCTATTTCCTTGCAGCCCATTTCGGTCAAGTTGCTTAATTGCAACAACCTAAATCCAAAACTAGAAAGGATGAATTACGTTGCTGACTTAAACTACACTGATTTTAACCTGAAATGCAAAAAGAGAAAACTCAAAAGCAACTACTTTGACAACCAGAATACAGCAATGCAGAAAAGGAGAAAATGATTTATAACAAGCAAAAGTAGGCTTCACAGCTCTATCCTGCACTAGACGAGCTAAAAGATAATTTGGAATCAAACTTACCTGATTATTACTTTCCAAGCGCCCTTTGTATACTCTTCCAAAACCTCCCTCACCCAGCAAGCATTCAGCTCTAAAATTTCTAGCCGCCGTAGCCAACTCACGAAATGTGAAAGTCTGTGCTGCTATGTGATCAGGGTTCCCACTTTTAGAGGTATCCTTGGAATTTGTAGATGAATTCCTCTTCAACTTCCCTGTACACATGTTTAAACATTTGAGGGGGAAGATGCAGGAGCCACGGGATGTCTAGTTTTGACTTCTAAGAGCGTTCCAAATCCATTACTTGGAATTATGAAAACAGTACAAAGCCCCTTTTATTGTCCAAGTCCAAAAGTAACTAAAGATCATTTAAATCTCAACCACAAACTGGTTCTGCCACAAAGGACGCATCGCTCGAAACCACATCAGTAAATCAAATTTAAGCCAGAGACATTTTATAAACGAGAGCATCACTAGGGCAATGTTGCAAGTAGGAAAACTGACAGTAGTACAGGGAAATTCACTAGCTCGGGGGCTACTGTAAGTTGTAGCTAAGAGCATCACCTATTTAAGACATAGATCAAAGGAATGCATCCAATATAAGGATTGAAATGAAAGAAAAATCCCTGAAATTTGACTCTACTCTTGATGAGCATAAAAGACCACACGAATTGATAAAAACTAACATATTATAAGTATGTAGATTTCGGCCCCAAAAGAAAAAAGTGATAAGACAGGCTAGCATAAACTGCCAAATCCCATGTTTCTTCATCTGGGAGCTTAGCATGTCGTGAACCGCAATCGGGTAAACCAAAAACATAAACAAAACTCCTCAGTTTTGATTTTCGCACGAAATCCCAGAAAAAGCAAGCGATTAATCAGTAGAAAATTCATATGGTGCCCCAAATAACTTCATTAAGAAGACGCGACAGAAATCAAGTGAAAGCATGATTGTCACAATCATGAACCTTTTGAAGGTTCTCTTTTTTCCACGCTACAATAATTGTGTCAGTCAGTACCTGGGGCTGCTTTTATCGGATCAATCATGTTCTCCTGCACCTCCGTTTTCTTCGTCTGCTTCTTTGTCTTCTTCTTAGTGTTTGAATTTCCAGAACAGGGAATCCAACCCATGTTTCACTATTCCCTTCTTTCTCTCCAGAGACGCAGGTACTAGCTGAAAAATCGACTACCCCGATTCACAGCGTGAGACTTATAGATGACCCGACACTGACCACAGGCTGCTCGGGCAACCACAATTGGAAAAGAACCTGCTTGGTTCTTGCCTCTCTCTCTTTCGGCCCCGCTATTTTATCGTTTCTGTTCGGGAATTGTCTAGTGCTTGTCGTATTCTTTTCAAGTAAAATTTTTTTTTTATTTCCCCCCGAAAAATCGTCATTGGCATCATTTTGGTCGGACAAATTCAATGTTTGGTGTGAAAAGAACAAGGAACGGTCCAATGTTCTACGAGTTGGATTGATTCAGTAAAGTAATAGAGATATCATCATATCAATTTGAAATTTGCTGACATGTAATCAGATCAAATTACAACAAAATTAGTCCTGATTAAATTGATTTATATTTATGTTAATTGCATTACATTAATATTTAACCTTATTCAGGCAAAAAAAAAAATATTTAACCTTATTTACATTAGTAATGAATTTTTTTTTTAATCTGAACGTTAGTAATAAATATTTTTCCTGCGAACAAGTTTGCTAACAAATAGAGGATTTAACTCTCTCTCTCTCTTGTTTTTTTTGAATGAGTTTGCTGCAATATTTTACTGAAAAAACATTGCATGTTCTTCATCTTCTTCCTCTTAGCATGACAATTTAGTTAAAAGCTTGACATTGGTTTCAATTAGTTTTTGATTGACTCCTTCAAACAAAAACGTCATTAAATGATGTCATCCGAGTACATAATGCTTCCGCATTAAAATGCTTGCATTGCCAAAGCATCAAACATTGACTTTTCTATTTGTTTATTACTCGCATAAAATAGCATGCTAACCACTACGGGAAAAAAAGAGGGAATAACGAGATGCTTGCTTCTATGGTTCTTTGAAAAAAACCATGTCTAAATCTAATATTGCAAAGGTAAGCCAATCATTGTACTTTTGTGCTCCTCTGAAGAGTTCAACCTTCTACAAAAGAACTGGTCTGACTACTAACAGCTGTGGACAACGAGACATTCCTATAATCATCACAAGGTGGGCCTCATAAACCATACCATTTTCAATACCAACAGAAGTTTCTCCCTGCCGTTCTAAATGAATCTGATAAGCAATTTGTAGATATTCAGATAATTAATTTAGCTAGTTGTTTTGTTAAAAACGTATGTTGATTTTTCTGAAACAGTCTCTTTAGTTATTTATTTATATTAGAACAACCTCTTAGTGAAAATTTTTAATATGTGCAATAAATAGTAATAGTTGAAAAAAAATTACAATTTTGGGAGATAAAATAAGATATGAGATGAAAGTTTACTTTCTAATTAACCCTTAAATTTAGAATGGAAGAAAATGGTTTTTTAAGGCATTTGTTGTTTTCGTATAGTATCATTTTTAACCACTGGCTGGTTTCTTCAATTTTTGTCAAAAGAAGGCAAGCAAAAACCAGAGCCTGGATAAGGTTGCCACCTGAAAGGTCCATAATCAAATAATTTCATAAGTGGGGCAATTCCTGTTTGTTACTATTTCACATTAATTCATCTCGCCGACTAACCTTAAAGGGAAAACATGTTTCATTTCTTTTATTCTTTTCATTAAAAATGTGTCATGTTTCATTTTCTTTTATTCTTCTAAGATTTAGTAAATGCTGACAGACATATTAACTAGCTTCTTCAAACCATCAGGGGACAGCTGGCTACCATTAAAAGCCAAACAACTTTAAATTTTAAACATTTTGACCTCATGTTTTTATGTCACTCCACATTCTATCTCTCACTTTATTTCTTTTTTGCAAGAAGTAAATAAAGATAAAATTAAAAAACGATTATTAAATATTTTACAAGTGATTTAAATTTAGAACAAAAATATCCTCTATAAATAATTTGTAATAAGAATCGGAGTGTTTATATAATAATGTAAAGAGATCATTAGGGCCTTAGGGGTGATAAAGTTGGTCGGGCCTTCCGAAGCAGATCCGAGTAGCGCGTTGAAAAATTTGTCTAGTCACAAGAAGTGCCGAGCACAATTTACCATATTAATCAATTAAATTTGACCTTTTAACATATAATTTTAATTTATAAATATAATGTTTTTCAGACATTCATATGCTTACGAGTTAGGACTTATAGTCCCGTTTAGTACGAAGTAGTTGAAAATGAAAAATAGATAAGAATTGCAATTAAAAAAATAATTAAAAAAGTTTTTAACATAAGTAATTGCTTGTTACATGAGTTTAAACAAACTATAAAAATAGGATTGGGAAATATTACTTCCCTCCATAGTATTCTCCAATCCCACATATATAAATTTATCTAATTCTATATAATAAGCAATCTCTTATACTAAACATTATTTTCTTAATCTCAATTCTAATCTCAATCCCTCATTTCCAACATTTCGTACCAAATAATACCTATCAGTAGTTATCAAGCAAAGCAACCTACGCTTGGAACAATCGATACATGTATTTCTTTTATTTCGCCCATAACCTGTTCCGAGGCTATTCACAAACTTTTTAGGAAAAAAGAAAAGAGAAAGAACGAACGATGAAGTTAAACCATGTAAAAATTAGATACCTTGTTCTTCCTATAAATATGATCTAAAATAACATTTCAATCCCTAACTAACATGCAATTAACGTTGTCAATAACATATCCAAAACAAGTAACAAATACACTCAGCAAACGGGATAATTGGGATAAGAAGCCCTTAAAACTTGATCCACAGTTGAACCAAATGAGCAAAATGAGTTCACCATCAATTCTAAATAATGAGCTAATTCTTACTGACAAGAACATTCAGACAATAGGGTACACAACATGCCTTATAACACTAAAACAGCAAGACAAATAAATATAAGGCATCTTATAAACCTCCAGATTAGCGGAGGGATGGTAGACCTGAAAAATTAGGCAAGAGAGGAAAGAATCTACTGATACAGATATCATAACAACATCTTATATGGTCATTGGCACCATAATACAAATTCCATTTTCATATTCCAACGTCGTTTTCTGGTGAACTTGAAGACTGCAATAGTGGATTCTACCGTTCTTTCCCCGTTGAAGAGCTATTCATGGCTTGACTTTGTCAGAGGCCACAGCACCTACAGTTTTGCGTGGCATCTCATGGTTGTGTTTCCCCTCATATGTAGTGATAAATGCTTTTGGGTCATCAATTGATTTTTCCACATGTTTACGGGCGCTGCACTTTATGTTAGTGCATCTATAATAACTTCTGCAATACAAATTTGAATTGCATCAGAAGCTGGAAAACACACATAAGTGAACAAGAAAGCAAGATTTTGGGTTTTGCCCTTAGAACAAGAAGCAAGTATGAACCTGGGATGTGGATTGCCCTTCACCACCTTCTGCCCATATTTCCTCCAGCGAAAGCCGTCCCCAAGTACTTCAGAATCTGTAGAACTCTGAACCACCACTTGAGGCTCCACTAAACCTTCCTCTGCCACTGCTACTTCATTGGATTGATTCTCGTTTTTCCTGAGTGAAAGATCAACTGCGTTTATTGAAAACCTGATGATAGACATCAATGGAATTGTCTGGTACTTCAATTGACTACAATGGAAATAAGCTGATTCTCGTTGAATTGGCCTCTTACCTTCTTTTACTCTTTGGTTCATCTTCCGCCACTTCATTTCCCTTGCTTCCTTCCTCACATTCCTCACTTTGAGCATATGAATTCACAGGGCTTCCTCCAGCCTTGACAAGATAGCCTGATTCACTCTGGTTCTCTATTCTATTTTCATTCTTCTCACTGTTAGGATTACCCCATAGATGCTTATTATAATTAGTATCTTGACCCAATCCATCCGACACGATTCCTGATCCTTGTGCTCCAGCTGAGTTGCGCTTAGGAGGCTGAGGCTTCGAATGGTTGTGCTCCCCTTTATACACAATTTCTGCAATTTGCCCATCAAATGATCTTTCAACCTTCTTCTTCACTGGACAATTAGGATGCGTGCATTTGTAATAACTCCTTGGATACTCGCTTCCTTTAACTTGCTTCTGCCCATATTTCCTCCAGTTATACCCATCATAACAAGGTCTATCACCACCATTACTAGTAGATGGCGAAGTTTTCTGGTCCTCCTCTGGGGCCTGCTGTACCACCTTGAAACATTCAATTGCCAGATTTGATTCAGCGCCTGGGGTGTTATTATTCTGATGATTAATTGAGCTCAAATTGGTCCTCGGTTTCTCCTGATTGGGATGTTGAAGCTGCTGGCTATGAGTGGTACTATAATTTCCCTTAAGTGAATGAAAAAAAGAAATCATGAACTCAACCACGCATGAACAACATCGTATTATTCAGAAATCCATATAAAACTGACCATATTTGCCAGCAGAGAAACAGTGGCCTTGGAGACAAACTTAGCCGTAGGCTTGTAAACAACTGTTTGATTAGTGTCTGATTTATGACTTTTGTAAGATGGGCTTGCCTGAAAATGCCAAAACAGCCACATATAGGAAATCAAGATTCAGGAAGTCCAGAAATAAGCAGAGTTTGTGTTTCAGACTATTGAAACTGAAAGTTTACCTCAGAAGAAATAAACCCAGCAGGGGGCGGGCGATTCACGGCTGGCTTGAACCTCACAGTCTTCGGTCTAATGGCTGAAACTGTGGCTTGAGAAGATTCAGGAGATGGAGAGGCATTGATGGCACCTGCAAGTAGCTCGGAGAAGGATCTCAAAGGGGGGCAACTCGGCCTTGAAGCTACTGGTTTAGCAACAACTACCCTTTCTGCTTCTTTAACATCCATCCTCAATTAGTAGGTTTTTTCTTTAAAGGTATATCCTCCTTTAAATTCAAAACTCCTGGCTATTGACGCTAATATCGAGCAGAAAACTTCTCATGGCAGCAGTTTCTGTTAATATGGCTCCAAACTGGCCCGAGGTGAAAATAAACTTCTTCACAGCCGAAACTGTAGGATGATATAATTAGATGACATAATATATATATATATAGATTAAAAAATATGACTCATGTTACAGAGCTGATTAAAGATAGAAAAAGTGCATTGAACTATAATTTTGTAGTTAATTATGTTTGATGATAATTTTGGTGAGGATCTTAACACCGCTACCACCTTATTCTTTCCACAACCGAACCAACTTATAAATAGCAAGCGTTCCGCAATTTTGTATTTACATTCACAAACAACCATAAATAGGCATCATTTTTTGGTCGTAGACAGAGAGTATACAAGACATGAAAAGTTTTGTTCCTCTTGAGCTTTTGTTGCTCTGAAGGAAGGAACGGACGAGCAAGTTGTTAGCTTTCAGTTGGGGTCATCAAACCGGGAATTTCCAGCTTCCTGATAACCTTTTACGTTGAGCTGCGTGGAAAGTCAGTGAAAACAGAAACACGAATTCAAATCTAGTCCTAATAATGATTAACGTTGACCATACCATCTCTGGTAAGTACGAACCAAGACGTATTCACAAGCACCCGACACTCAGATGAGGAAGTTCTCAATCTACATCCACACACTAAAGGGAAGATTTGAGGGGTCTAAGGAATGAATGAACCATCTAGACCTTTGTGGCAGCATCCTCAAACTTCAAGTTGGGAAACATTGCTCACAACTGGAGTCAAAATATTTGCATAAATGAAAATATGAATCAGTTGTCCTCTCCGCAATTTCCCAAGCTTATACTGCAGTTCCATGTTTGGAGAAATAATCGCCATTTTGTAGGTCTCTAACTTACAGAGAGGCATACTTTCAGTCGTATCAGTTGAAAATCCCGTATATGGAACCATGCAAAGACCGCAGGTCCTCAAAATGTCACAAAAAAGAACCAAATCTCAGCTCCAACACGGAAAAAAGTTTCCTGGTTTCATCAGGGAATTGTCTCTTCTAAGTGATTTTTCGTGTTATCTGTGTAATGCCATTGAAAATTATAAGCAAAGAGCACATTCTAAATACAAACGAAGCAGTTTTCTCCCTCCATGGCTTTGCTTTTTGATTGGGATAACGCAGAACAGAAAAAAACTAGGAGCTACAACGACTGTCTAAAATGGAGCCAAAGGGAGGAAAATCAAAATACTCTAAACAACTAATCTACTTATATAATCCCTTCTTCCATACACCAGAACTTGAGTCAGTGAACATGAAATATGCAGAGCCCAGGAAAGCCAGAGAAGTATGCACAAAGCATAGACATAAAAACCTAACACTGGAGTAGTAATATTCTGCTTTCCTTCTAGCTTCACCCTTTTTCAAACTGTTAGTTTCTTCCAATTTAAAAAAAAAATTTAAGGACTGGAAGATGAAATAAGAAGGAAAGAAGTGGAACTAACCAGAAAGTCAAGAAGCTACCGGAAAGCGTTTAAAACTGAGTTCAACCATCTGCATTTCAAAGCCCAGAGTTTTATAATGAAAACTAATAATCGAAATAAAAAACATTTTGACATAAAAACCCATAAATGCCTCAAGAGCACATGAATTAGTTAGAACCCTGAGAAGGCAACAACTTACGCAGCTCAACATATACTATTACAAGGGTTCTTGTTCTCTTTCGTGCTCTAAATTTCTTAGAATCCGGAGGCGTCCTTCTACATATACAAAAACGATCAGAGGGAAGGGGACCATACTGTTGTGGGCTTCAGAAATTCTGAATCCAATTGTTTTTGGATTTTTATGAAAACTGCCACCTGTTAAAATTGTTCACTAATTATTGATCTTTTTAAAAGAATAAAACTTTCATCATTAATTAATGATCAGATCGGGAATTCTGAAATTTGGGATTGGTGGTTGGCAGCTGGAGCGTAGAAGAGCCGACCCCAAAACGAGAGGTGAAGGTCCAACCAAATTTTTCCTATGGAAGCTTGAACCTCCGAATTAGCACCGCAATACGGAGGGGAGGGAGATGTTTCACGCGCACAGGATGCGCGTGTAAAGACACTCGAATCCGCTTGGGTCAGAATCTGACTTTTGTCGTCCCGTACGTAGCCGTTTGCCCGTTTCTGAGCCTTTGCTTGAAGCTAACGCGCCCGCTGTCTAACTTTATGTTGGAGATTAATTTGTCCTCACTGCTATGAAGAAAAAATATTTTTTAGTCTTGTTTACGAAGTATTGAGAAAAAAATATTTTATATGAATATTTAATTTTATCTTTTATTTATTATTATATTAACTTTATTTATTGAGGTATAATATATATTAAATGATTTTTTCTACAAACGAGATTTTATAATTAGAACCAGAGGTATACTAAAATATGTTGAAAGTGATTTATAAATAAGACCAGAAGAGTATCTTACCATAAGAAAAGGTAAAAGCACCGTTTCATTTAATTTTATGTTATTTCACCGTCCTAGTTAAATAATCTTCTAATCTTATTTATAGGATATTTTCAATATATTTTACATAGATCAAGAAAACCTTAAACTGTGTTAAGTGGTGTTTGGATGGAAACAAAACTATAGTTTTAGAAATGATTTTACGGTCTATAAAGTAAATATGTGAAGAAGTTTGTCAAAAATATTTTAAAAAGCAGTTATGGGCATATCCAAGTGCCCTCTAACTTTCATTTAAAGTACAATGACTTTCCAACCTTCCTTCTATTTAATATATATATCTTTTAAAAAATATGGTAATTATATAACTATAATAAATGAAGGAAAAAATAACATATTCTTAATAAAAATTAAATGAGGTGAGTTATGAAAATAATTAAAAAAATCTTCTACCAGGGGAGTATTAATTTTTGGTAATGTTGCTTACTTGCTTTCATTTATATATGTGCGCGCGCATATGTATGTTTTACCAGAACATTCAGTTTATTTATATGAAACAGCTAATATTTTAGTCCAATATAATAAGTCCGTCTTTTTCCATGCATGGCCAAAGTTTTTTTTTTTTTTTTTAACCAGCCATGACCAAAGTTAGATTCTTTTAATCCTTTAAAAGAAAATGCTTCTTCAATTCTAAATATAAAACTTATTTTATAATATAGTTTATTTTATAAATAAAAGATTCATTTTATAGTGTAATTTATCTTATAAAATGGGTTTTATATTTAGATAGTATATTGAGATCCGTGGCTGTGGCTGCGAACCAGTACAGAAAGACCCTATTTGCAAGATATTTTAAACGCACGTGCTAGGAATTCATATTTCCCTAAGAAAAATTAAAAAGGTTAACATTAATAGTCTATACCCTAAACTATAAGCGGGATTTTGGTTAAAAACACTGCAAGTGGGATTAAGCGCTTATTGGATTACACAGTGCCATTTGATTACATCAGCATAATCCATATCTGAAAGCGTCAGATCTTACGCTTCAAACATTTAGCTGTGTTGCATAAGATAATAATCTGCGACTTAATTGAAGAATAACTGCTACCTGCCAACGTTAATTAGGAAAAAATCACCTGAAGAATGACTGACTTTATATTATACGATAAAGATAAGGATGCATTCAATATTTTCCGAGATTCTTGTAGGCATACATACAATTGGATTGGGATTTAATTATTTGAGTTGCAATTATAAATTCTATGACAGCCACCTGCTACCTCTTCCAGAATTACTCGTACTTTTTATTTGCAGTTATTCTTTTAGTAACTGTTATTATTTATATCGTTATTGAACTGTTTAATCTGTCGCCGTCAAATTTTTATACTTTAATTGCATGTAAGCGGGGGACTTAAACTTTTGTATCTGGTGACTGGTGAGTTATCTTGTGTATTGGGTTTCAAGTTTCAACAAATTTAATCGTTAGTAATAAGCTGAAATTAACTTGTTTATTTTTTCTTTTAAGAAATTTTGGGGGGGGGGGGGAGCCTGACTGCACTGCGAAAAGAGTGAATGAAATTAGGGTTTGGTGGGGCGTGAAGATTAGGTGAGACCTTGGAATGTTAGATGGGACACGTGCGGAAAGTTGACGCGTGGCAAGAAGACCGGTAGTTGTGCGTCCCCTCTTCTAGAAGGATAATGTTATCAAAACTTTATGTTAGGGAGGGCGACGTTATTACTTATTAGTCCCTCGTCCTTTTCAGAATCATCCGGCTTCTGTCCCTCTCCATATACATTTCCGCGATTAAATAAAAGGTCAATACAGTTTTTTATACATTCAAATTTGTGTTTATTTTAGTTTTAATCTCTTAAATTTTAAATCATGATTTTTTATTTAAAACGTTCATCCTTATAATTTAATAAAAATTTAAGCTATTTTATTTCCGGTTAAATTAAAACCTATAATTTAAAATTTAAGAGATCAAAACCAAAATGAGAACAAACTTAAAGAACCAAAAATTATAATCTTTAAATAAAAACAGAATTTTTTATTTACAAAATTCTAAAACATCCCATCTTTCGCAGTTATTACTCCCTCGTTTCTAAATGCGGATTCCTTCTAACTAATTTGTTTAATTTGTGGATATAACAAAAAAGTTAGTTGGAATATCTATTTATAATCACCATGTACAAAACTGGTGATATTTTTTAAAATTATTCGTGTCACTCATTCATTCAAATTTTATATATAAAAATAAAAATGATGCAATAGATAGAAATATTATAAAAAAATCGCAATAGAAAATAATTAGACATATTTGAATTAGTCTTGAAAAATGATTTTTTTTTAATCTTACCATTCAAATACAACGTAAAAGTACTTATTATCCAGACAGTTATGGAATCAGACTTTAAATGGATTTTATATTATAAATCAAATGAAGCATCATAACGTTTCCTTGGAGATTTTTTTATTAATTAAAAATTAAAATAAACACCACAAAAATTATTATCCAAAAAATGAATATCCTAAAATTTGGTCATGAGAAAAAAAGACCTACGTAAACTGGAAAGAAACTAAAAGAGCAATCGGATAGGAATTCCCTCTGGCTGGGTTCCACCCCCTAATTGAATGGTGTGGCCAGTAGAATAACAAAAGTATTCTATAATTTCATTATTGGGAGAGTTTGGGAACCATAAAAACCATTTAAAAAGGTGTTTTTTTCAAATCAAAACTCTTCTCATATTTTTACTTTGTACATTATAAAATCAGTTTTAAGAATTTTTTTTTTCCGGACAAGAGACTGAAGGGAAAACCACCTAACGAGGGTGGTACCCAAACAGCCTGAATATCCTACTTATACACACTAACACATTCACGCATCCATCCGATACGAGTCTTAAGAAATTAATTTAAACACTCTCTTAGTCATGTAGCACTTAACTCCACTTGACATGGGCTCAAACAGCAACGACGGAGTGGGAGAAAGTAGAGGTAAAAAATTCAAATCCTTTTCAATATATTAAAAAACATTTAATAAATGGTGAGACTTTTTAATTTTTTTACTATTTAAGTTTTAATCGAAATTAGTATCACATAAATTTAACATATAATTATATAATTTTCCCTTTTCACCAATTGGACCACAGCCCACGGCCGACAGCCGCAGGCATCGTTGTCCGAATTTGTGATTATTTAATACTTATTGATCCATGTCCCACTGCAAAGGGTCCCAGAACTAATATTTATACACCTCTAATTTTAAATACAGGACTTAATTATTGAATTAATTTTAGTTTTAAATATAAGATCTATTTCTCATATTTATTAATTTTTTAAATTACCCCTATGGATTTTCCTCAACCATAATTAGGTAGAAGAGGGAGAGAGAGTATTAAGGAAGATAATTACAGTATTTTAGAAAAAATATATCATATTTCTTATAATTAACTAAGTTACCTAACTTTCTTAATTTAATTAAATTAGTTAAATAGATCTTATATTAAGAATTGAAATAGTATTTTATAGGGAATTCCACTATGTTTTGCAATTACATCTTTCCCAGGAAAATTATTCTTTTTCAGCCTATTTTTGACTCCTTGCTAAACATGTTCAAGCCGTTCTCATGTGAAGATCTTAATATCTTGTTGATACGCAATGCATAAATATTTTTGCAAGTATTCTTTGGGTTCTCAACCTACTCTGGCCATCAGGTCCTTAAAATCTATTTCATCTGGACTTTTTGCTATATATATATATATATTATAAAAAGACATAATTGGACATCTTTTCATGTTTCTTATAAGAAATTTACAAAAAAAATGTTCGCTTCTGCCTTTGGACTCCTCTGTTGGAAGCTCTGGGAAGCGAAAAACCGTGAGCTATTCTGTAACAAGGAAGCGCATGCATGCTGTCTTGTTAACGAGATGCTTTCTCTTAGTGATCACACCAAACGTGCTAGAGAACTCAAGATGTTCCGTTTAGGCTCACCATTGGGTCTGGCTTCTTTATCTTTTGCTCTTCTTTGTACATTAATTTGAGTACTTCTCCAATTCTAAATATAAATTTTTTTTTATAGTATAATGTAAATATAAGATTCCTTTTATAGTGTAATCTACACTATAAAAAGGATTTTATATTTAGGACCAGAAGAGTAATAAAGTTTCTCTCACTAAAAAAAAAGTTCGCTTCGAAAAGAAGTTATGCCTCCGCAATTGTGGCAAAAAATCGAGAACTCAATCCTAACAATGATAATTTAAAGGGAAAATTATAATAAGATCCCATTCAAGTGAATTAAATACTAAAAGGTCTCTTAAAATTATCAAATTATTATGAAATCTTAAAGAAGCTCATTGCAAAAGATTTTATTTGTTTAATTACCAAACTGCTCTTATTTTTTTCAAGTATGTATTGACAATTAAAAGAACAATCCTTAACAAAATAAGGTATAACCATTAACAATTATCGCAACAGATATTAACAATACATCTTCTCAGTATATCACAAAAATGTAATGCATAAGTTATCAATACCTGCCGCAATAGTTATTAATCATTACACCTTAAGTTGTTAATGACTGTACTTTTAATTGTCAATGCATACTTTAAAAAAAAGATAAGGATAATTTGGTAATTAAATAAATGGAATCTTTTGTAATGAAGTCCTTTGAGACTTTAAATTAATTTCATGATTCTAAGGGACCATTTGTATTTAATTATATTAGGTGGGATGTAATATTTCCTAATTTTTTTTTAAAAGGGCTATGATTCATCAGGCCTCGTGCATGGTGGCCTAAACGAAGTTAAAAAATGGATTCGATTTTAATAATGATATATTCATTAATTACTAGTTAGAAGCATAGACTTCTACATTGCTTGAATTCCAATGTGCCAGAAGCTTTGGTACTTCTTGACGTCACTGTTTATTTTATGGGAAAAAACGCGCTGAACTGAAGCATAATTTAAAGTGAAGTCAGTCTGCAACAGCTCATGTTCTGAATAAAGAATGAACTAGACTCCTTTGCAGTCACGAACAATTTTCATTCTCAGATGCAGACATCAATTGATTCTACTGCAAACTCATGACCAAACTGGTGTGGGGAAAGTGTAGCCCATGAATGTAAAAAAGAAACTAGAATGACCACTTACCGCATTAAAAAGGTAAGCGATATTGTGACCATCGAGTGCATAACTTGGTGGGAAGCTGTACTAATATATAACTCCCTTCAGCTTGAGCTCTACGTACGAAACTACACCAACACTAATTGGCAGAGCTTTGTTACCGTTGTTAGTCATATTTAGCTTGATTCCAAATATCAGATCGTTTGATAAAATTTAAAAAAGATAATATTTTCATTTAACTCATGTTATATACCTCAACAATCCCCATCTTTTTGTTTCTATGAACTATTCAAAAATCAGAACTCAAATGGAACTTATCTCCGGTTTGCTTGCCTTGTAAGAGGCATATTGGAAACAGATTTACCACTGACATCAAAGTGACAAGCAGGGAATTTGGAATTCTGACTTTTTACCACTGTCGATTTTCATTTTTAGGTCATATTGGAAACAGATTTATTAAAAGATGAAACTTTTATATGCAAGCAGGTTCCATGGAGATGGAGATGAATGCACTATTCACATTCTCATTCAGCACAGTATGAAGAAGAAAGAGAATTAGCAATTTTAAAGTCGCTATAAGAGAGTTATCAAAGTCTCCAGCCAGCATAACAACGTCTATAGGCAGACTCATTGCGATAAGTTGAACAGCAGATGAAAAACTGGAATGACAGTAATCTATTTTGCATTAACACAAGGGGTAAAAGGCATGAATAGTCACATTCTACATAAAGCCTTCTTGACCATTTTCTCTATATATCCTTGTCATTACGCCAATCGGGCAAATGCTCTATCATTTATCCTCTGCCTCTGGTGCATTTTCGTTTGTGGACTTGTGAACAAATTGTCCACAAAAGTGAGTCCGTTCTTCAGCTAGTTTCTTTCTACTTTGATGTTGGGCCTGCAATTCCAACCATATAGAATTTGTCTTTCAGCACAAAGGTGCACTAGCGTTCCACGAGATACACTCATCTTTTAAGTAGATTTGATCACATATCTAGAGCAGACATCTGCTCCACTCACAGTGAGAGAGCATCAAGCACCTTACAGGGAATCAGGCAGAAAAAAAAAAAAAGCAACTAAAACGAAGTCATAGCGAGCCTGTGCCTCTGGGGTTCACCACTATCCCCATAAACTGTATGGCAGAGTACAAATGCTGGCATTACAAAAAAAAAAAAAAAAAAAAAACGCCATACCCATTCACTCCTAATAATCATTATGTTATTACAGTAAATGAATTCATAATCATAGATGCAGCAAAGCAACACATAAGTCTGAAACTGGACCACGCCTCTTCTAAACAGAGACCTGCCCATGTACAAACATGGACGTGGATATCATGTGATAGAATTGCTTTTACTTGTCAACCGCATAAAAGTAAGAGCAATTCTATCATCAGAAAGAAGCTTGAGGTCAAAGCCCTATACAGCAGAAAGTAATTTTCCTCTTTCATGATTTTGCAAGTTTTACTTTTATACGGTTGACAAGTAAAAGCAATTCTATCATCATGGTTCCTAGCCACGTGCAGCCCTCAAACCTTTCAAATAAACCACACAAGTCCAAGAAAAATGGAATGACAGGATAAAAATAAAACTCAGAAACAAAAAGGTAAGCAGAAAAAGAAAATGGTGTTGGTCATGTGCTATATATCAAAAGTCATGAAACACTAACTGATATCCGGGAACGACAACTCAGAACTTTATTACCTTTTTATGGATGCAACTCTCCTTTCTCTTAAGGCCAAACTTACTCGAGGTTGCTTCTCTCTTGGAGGTCTTGTTTTGATCTACCCTGTTAGCACTCTTATTCCCGCTCCAACTCTTACTCCCACTAGCATCACCACTTCTATTGGCACCCTCTATGTTTGTCTCCCTGTCAGCAACAGCAGTGCTGCTCCCATTTAGTCTGTCGCTTCCATTATTGCTGCCTGATGCCCTTCTGTCAACACTGTTATCTCCAGTATTACATTCAACCAGCATTTCCACCACATTAGATGACCCATAATGTGGTGCAGCTACGGCCATTTCCTTGAATGTTGAATCAACATGGTCAGGTAGCTGCCAGTACTGCTTGTCAGCAATACTGTCATGGTTTTCAAATTGGTAATGAAAGTCCTCACTATGATAATCTTTATGTATGCCTCCTTTTGGTGTTAGCATTGTCACTGTAGTCATGTCTTTGCTACTATGAAATACAACTTGTTGAAGGGTACATAGGTCACTGCTTATAGGCTGGACAGCAGAAACATGGCACAAACATCTGGCTGTTGATGCTACCGCTTGTTCACTTGAGACTTCAATTTTAGTAAAAGCATTATTAGCAGAGGAACCTATATCAATGTCATTGCTTCCACCATTTGAGCTCCGGTGGGAAGGATTGCCATTGGAATGAGATTGAATTTCACATGATAAATCTTTCTTTGTAACTTCTAAGCTATCGTTATCCCGAGAGTTACTTCCAGTTCTGACACATTCAGTGGGAGACCTCTTAGTGTTAGAGCTTCCATTGTACCTGCAGCAGAAGACTTGCCGAAATTATACTGGCATCAAGAATAAATCAAAATAACACCAAACAATGATATGGAGTGAGACCTTGAGAAGGCCGAAATGGCTGAACATCTTGCAACATTCTGTTTGTCCTGAATTGTGGTTCTGGCATCTCCTCCTCCTCTGAGTCTCTTTAAACTGATCTCAGGAGATGGTAACTCGTCATCATTAGTAGCTTTATTTTCAATATCTGAGAGACCGTGTCTTCTATTTTGGGCTTCAAACTCTTCATCAGTAATGCCATCAGACACTGAAGGACCATTGGGCCGTAGCATGCCTGATGGATTCTCACAATTAAGATCCAGCTGTCCTCTACTAATCAGCCCATTGCATTTAGAGGAGCCCACATCAAGATGGATACCGTGCTTTTCTACTGAAATTTTGACGGGAAACTCATTCCCATTGTCAACAGTTAAGTCAAGCTCTGTACTTGAGTCAACTTCCAGCTCTTTGACTTTGAAATGATATGGGGAGAGGTGAGAAATAAACGTATTGTACCAAAAAGAAGAAAAAATAATATTAATCGTTGATACACGAATATGGATACATGACACAGACATGGACACATGCACACACAAAAAGAAGCACAAAAGAAAGAGGTAATACAACTGAATAGTAGTAAAGTAGCATTTCATGTAACGTGGTTGGTCAAAATTCAAAAGTGGTTGGCGATTATAATAAAATTTTGTTCATGAACTGTCACTTAATAGCTTAAAGCCTTATAGTTAAACCAGTCCTTAACATGATATTAGAGCCTTTAAGATGAAATGGTAAGGAACTTGATCCTTGCCATATCACACTCTTCATAATCAAATGAAATTTAACACGATGTGGGAGGAACTCTGCTTTGTCCACACTTCAAGGACTATGGGCTTTAGTGAGAAAGAGTGTGTTGGAGATGATGCTATATATGAGCCTCAATATTTTAAGCTTTGAAATTAAAACTCGTCCCTTTGCAAGTATATATAGTTATGTTAAATTTCTCATGATTTAATGTAACAAACTACTCAAGTATATGGCCAATTTTGATCCAAACATGAACTAAACAAATCCTTAAATTAAGAATCGAGTATAAGAATGATTAAATTAAAATGTTTTATTATGCCTTGACACAATAAAAAAGCTATAGCACAACTAAAATTCAATTCAAATCCAACTACTTGTACACAATTAGTTTAATTAGATGCAACCTAAATGAAGTTCCTCAGGAATTATCCAAAAGTAAATCATAATAATGAAACAAGCATACCTTATTCCAAAGAAAATGCAATCATAATTGTTATTCATGATTCTTGCATGTTGATTCAACCAAAAAAAAAAGAAGAAAAGAAAAGAAAAAATCTTGTTATTGTGACACCCGCAATAGTAAATTTATAGAAATGTTAATAGAGCAAATGCTTTGAAAGGCTCCAAATAACAAATGATATTTAGCAATAACATATTGACTCCTATAAAATTGGATGGTATGTGTATGAGAAAGAAAGAAAGAAAGAAACATAATACAGTACTCTCTCCATTCCTTTTTATAAGGTGTCATTTAGAAGGTTTTAGTTTCTTATTTATAAGACATTTTCCAAAGTTTAGGGAGTAATTAATATTTTTCCAAAAATGACCTTAAAAATAAATGTATGGAGAGAGAGATTAATCAATAAATTTATGATGGAGAGAGACGAACCAAAAGAAAGAGGATTAACTAATTTCCTTTGTACGTATAAAGTATAGCACTTTCAGCCTTACCAAGTTGTTTCTTATGTTTGGGACAACACTTCGTGGCCAGAGGAACCATCTTTTCATCACATATTTGGGCATTGGAGTGAGGGAATTGAGCGCAGGTGCTAAGAGGATAGTCCACTATTTGATCCCACTGAGGTACTTGTTTGGGACTGTCTACTTCGACAGCTTGTTTGGTCCAGGAGGTCTGCCAGAGGAGAAAGTAAATAAACTTACAAGCCACTTTTCCTTACAGAAACTGGTGCATGACCTTTTATAGAGTACCAGCAAGAAAAAGAAGAGATTGTCTTTTCTTGGTCTCTTGCTGGATTTCTTAACCTTATCTTCCTACGTAGTAGGACAGCAAGGCAAAACCGATGATAACAAGGATCTGAGTTTCATGGGAATATTGTAACATACTTCTCTTAGTTTGTTCCTTGTTCAAGCTAAACATATGCTCAAGAAGAAGAAGGACAACAAATAAGGAAAAGAATGAAGCGCATAAAACTGTTGACATTTAAGCACTTGACCGAATTTAATGGATTACAACTTTTTCAGAAACAAGGTAACCCTTCCATCAGTTTGAGGATCCAGTCATAAGCCAAGAATGAGGTGGAAGGGAAATGGCATCCTAACATGGGATCCAGTTATCTACCATATTTTAATGCCTGTCCCTTAAAAATCTAGGGAAAAAAAATCAAAATATAAGATTAATTTAAAGCAAACCTTCAAAACTACAGCAATCAAAGTATAACATTGAGAAAAATGAAAGACATTTATGAACACCAACTTGATGTGGAATCTTAAGGCCTGGTAAAGGTATAAGAGCTGTACATCAATAAGTATCGACCAAAAAAGAATCAGGCAAATCAACATATGGGAAACAGTTTTACCTGAGTTCCACTACCATTGTCACTTCCATTCCCGTTATTTATATCTTCACTTCTGTTGTTGTCCTCATTATTGCTGTCAGCGTTGTTAGAAGACTCCTCAAGACTCTTTGATTTTACAGACTTCTGGGTTTGTGTGCCACTTTCACTCCCGCTTCCACTAGACTGGCAAAAAAATTTCAAGGAATAATCAAGAGAGATTATGGAAATGGTGGGTTTTTAATTTAACAATATATTCCCCATGATCTTTTAATAAATAGGATGGATATGACAGTTTTCTTTCTAAAATATCACAGCAATATAAGCATTGGTAAATCATCACTAGTCCACAAATAGAATAGATATCATGACATTGATAAGGAAAAATTAAGTCAACTCACACTATGGCATCGCCTCCAAACATGCTGCCAAAGGTTTTTAAGCTCATTCTTCCGTATGGGTTTTACAAGAAAGTCAACAGCACCCCTTGACAAGCACTTAAAGACTAAACCCATAGAATCATGAGATGACATCACTGCAAACCAGTTTCATTAGAAGCCACGGAGAAGAGTAGCTTTTTTCCAGCATGCAATGAGAAATATTGAAAATAAAGATTTTAAAACAACATGGCACTCAGAAAAACTTACTAATCACTGGAATGTTCTTTCGTGCTTGGTGACCCATAATCTTACATAGAAGACCAATTCCTGAGAAGCAAGGCATTGCCACTTCAGTTAAAATGAGATCAATATGATTAGTTAAATCCTCCAACATCTTCCATGCCTGCAATCCATTTGCAGCTTCAATAACTGAAAAATACAAAATCAAGATTATATGTAAATTATGACTGGTCAATCACAGTGAAAAGTAATGGATCTTTAACGTTTATAGATTGTTTAAACTCCAACAAAAGGGAAAATATAAACTTTGGGAAATAAAAAGCATTTTATGCCCAGAAGTGGACAAAGATTGATACAAGACATGAATCAGTAGCAAGGCATCTCTGGTAAAACTAATTACAAAGACTATTGACTATTGATAAATAATGGCACACCTATCCTGAAACAAGAAGGGATAATTTGAACACAGATGGTGTGAAATCACAGTGTCCCTGCCTAACCAAATACGTAAAGCATCCGGCAAGTATGATAGTTACTAACCTTCATAACAACAATTGCGAAGCAGTGCAGTGACAACATGGCGAGTAGAGTTATCATTCTCCACAAGCAAAACCTTAAGGGATCCAAGATGTAAAAACCTCTCCCAGCAAACAATTTCCCCATGAGTTTGCTGCTTTGTTACAGGCTGGACAACAGGCCCTTTCACCGTCTCCCCTTGTCCAACATTAAATTCTTCAACCATTCCATTAACTTTCAATTCATTTTTCTCATGTAATCCATGTTCCTCACCAGTAACTCCATCTTTAAGGATTTTCTTCCCAACTTGTAGATGATGAGTCAATTCTTGTAACTCTTTATCGTCACCATTAACACTCATCAGGGCACCCCTCGTCATTCTATTAGGAAACACTAGAATCAAGGAGTTTCCACACCATGTAACAATCCCTCCTCATCCACAGGAAAAAGTGAACGAAACATCTTTAAGATCTCCTGCTCAATGCAGGTAACTGATTATGCAGTCAAAATAATAAATAGGTCAAGACAAGTATAACCAGCGTATCTTTGGTTGTATTTTTTCACACTGAAGTGAATCAAACACACACAATGCTCTTATAAGCAACTCTTTAAGCCAATCAAATACCGACATTGCCAGATAAATTACACGGCTTTGAGCACATTTCATGCAAATTAAAGATCCCTTTCTACACTCTCCATCTCAGAACCACATGAATGTGTTTTATTAAAATAAACAAAATTCAAATTATTGTTAGTTAAAAAAGCCAATAACATTCTCACTCTTTCCTAAGCCAACAGGGGGGTGGGTCAAAGAACACATAGACGTTTCAACCAAAGGAAAAAATTATTAAGCATAAATCTTGCGAAAAGCTAAACCCAATTCTAAAGAAAAATATTTTCCACTCCATGATTTTTGGAAATATTGAAAAAGACAACTAAAAAACTATAATAGGTTTCATCAAAACCCTAAGCAGTCCGAAGAAAGCCGAAGGTTGACAACTGGCATCTTCCCATAAACAGTTATCTCAAATGTACCAAAAATTTAACACAATCATGCAACAAAGGAAAAACACAGCTGTAAACACACAGATAATGAATGTTTGACCAGAATATCCAAAAATGAACTATTATATGCATCAAATGTTTTTCCCTGCGTTCCTGACACTGAAGAAAAAAAAAAGGAAAAAAAAAAAATGAAAGCAGAGATATTGCCTAACAAAGAGCACAAAAACAAAGGGAAATAAAAGAAGAATTCAAGAGAAGGATTAGTACCTCCGCACCTTCCCTAATCGCCGTTAATTAGATCCATCAGAGAGGAAAATGATCATAGAACAGCAGTATAGCCTGATAATAGCTGCTGTGATCTGTGAACTATAATTATCAGACCAAATTTGGATAAAAAACAATAAAACAAAATTTTCACTTCGGCGCGTCCAACCAATCTGAGACCCAAGAGGGACCACGGTAAGAAATCAGAAAAGATCGATGTTTGGCAGGGAAGAGGATACGGTGAACGAGCCAGGTTGCTGACGTGGAGGAAATGGCGGTGAGCAACGTCGAGGAGTGCCACGAGGGAGTAGATCTTTCCAGGTGGTTATGGACATTTTGTGATGGAGCTCGCTGACGTGGACGAAATCTTAATCGGACCATCGGAGAGCGAGAGAGCGAGAGAGCGAGAGAGCGAACGGAGCATTAGAAAAGAAAAAGATACGTAGCGGAACACGTGGAGCCATATGGAAATTCTTCTTTTTCGATAAAAATAAAAATAAAAATTCTACTTTTGTTTTTAAGGATGCTTCCTTAACATTACGAGAAAAATGTTAAATAACTTTTTTTTAATATAGCACTATTTACTCCTACTGTATTTGACTGAAATCAATAAATATTTGAAATTTTATTAATTTTATCTTAAAATTTAATAATTTTTTTACTTCATTTTTATTTAATATATATTTTTTCAAAATGACGATATATATAATACATGACAAATAAAATAATATACTCCTTCAGTCCTTAATACAAGATCTATTTAACTAATTTGATTACATTAAGAAAGTTAGGTAAATTAGTTAATTATAAAAATAATGACATGATTTTCCTAAAACACTATAATTATCTTTCTTAATATCTTTCCTCTCTCACTTAATTGATTATGATTAGGAGAGTATCCATAGAGGTAATTTAGAAAAATTGATAAATATAAGAAATGAGTCTTATATTTAAAATCAAATTAACTTAACAATTAGGTCCTATATTAAGGACTAAAAGAGTATTTATGTTCATTTCTTTTATAAGACCTAAATTGGAGAATACTATTAATTTATTATGAAAATGGATTTTGATTTTTAAATTGGAGAATACTTAGATTAAGTTTTTTATATGATCATGTCAAGTTCTCTAATCACATATAATTATGTTTGTTTTTTCATGTTAGTTTATAATTAAATGATATCAAATGTTAATATTTAAAAAATAGAACACATGCTTGATATAATAGATATAAAAAAGTTGTTGTAAGTATTTTTCTTCTAAATTATTTAATAACGTAATATTTTATTTATCTATATATTATGATATAAACGTATAATATTTTTTTTTTTAATTTGATTATTACATTACCAATTCGACCGCCGATCTAACTCCGGCTCAACAACCGGTCCAGATTTTAAGACACGGCTACTTAGTGCATTAGTCCTCTGTTTCTCCCTCCAATTCTCACTCCATACTTTTGCTTCTGCAACCGCGGTTGCCAACACCTGGATCCCTATACATCTCTCCTCTCGACAACAGGTGAGCTCCTACGAGTGGAAACGGCAACGGGTGCGGGCATAACGCCATTTGCCATGCTCCTTCAGTCGTTAGCCAAGTACATCCCCAATGGAAGCGTGGAGAAACAGGAGGGAAGAGGAACGGAGCTAGAAATGGTGAGGAAATCCAAATATTTGCCCCAACAATTATATTAAATACGCGTTGGCTGAGTTGGATGCGACAATTATAATTTCTTTTCTAGGTGAAAGACAATTATAATTTCTAATGGTGTTAGCGCAATTGTCATATGAGATAATGAATTGATGACTCAAAATAAATTTTGTACGATAAGAATTAAATTATTAAATGTCAAAAAAATTATGCGATGAGTTTTAAACAAATTAAAAGTTTAGGAACTGAAACAGTCATAATTGAAAGATTGATTTATAAGTTAAAATATGAAGAGTTAAAAAAATAAACTTTCCGCCCCGGGGGGGGGGAGCACGTGGGGAGCACCATCCATGTCCTACCTGCAAATTTAAGAATTCAAGAACTGGTGACGAGCCTGGTGACTTTGATGCTGTTTAAACATTACTAGCTCGATCTCCCCAAAACCAGTGACATGTATATTACCCATTAATCTTTAAGGAAAATACGCCCGACTCGAAAACAAAAAATGTTTGATCCCAACAGCTGGCAACAAAACAATCGATTCACAGAGATTGTACTAACTTCCCGAACCAAAAAAGGGATGAAGTTTCAAAGTAACATCCATATTCCATGGTTAAAGAAAAGGTGTCATGGATGAGCACTGTTAAGTCAACAGGCTTAATCCAGTAACCAGAGAGATCACCATATAGGTTTTCTTGAAAAGTTACTCTGGGAAAAAGGTTTCCCCAATTCTCTTTAGCAATCCATTGGGCAATAAGATTAGTTTCATTCACATTATGTTACATCGTACAACATACAGTGATGATGGACAGCTCAAATTGACATTTAACCATCCATCTATGAAGTCTGGCAGAGATCCTGTCATGTGCAATTCAATATTCAATAATAATGACAATGATGATAATTGGAAGCCTACAAGGGCTAAACTTAACACTTACTCATATAACTATAATCATTATAATTTATAAATATTAAGAGAAGTCCTCTTCTTTCCTGCAAAATCGCCAAGCATGCAACATAAGCATGCAAAGAATAAAATACTCAGCTTTCGTTGTACACATCATCACCTATTATGCTGCAGCAGATCGCTTGTCCTCATAATCATCGAGATTAAGTGCTTGCAGCAACTTTGGCCAAGATTCTGGGATCCCTCCTGGTAAGTCAAACTCCAATAGTTTGCCTCGACTACGGTAGAACTCCTCCACAGGTTGGCTCTACAATTAAAATAGAAAACAAATCATCAAACAATCTCTCTCAAACACATTCACAACATGGATTTGGAAGTGAGAGTAAATGAGAATCATAAACTTTATAAGCAATGCAGGCCAGTTAACCAATCACAAGTCTATAGTAACAGCAAGTACATAACATGTTAATCTCTACATAAAGAAGCCACTCATGCAGACAAGTTGTTACCATCACAGAAAGTCCATTCAAAGAAACATTTAATGATAAATAATTGAGAGATACCTTTTCATTGTATATACGAAATCTTTCTTTGACTACTGCTTCAGTATCATCTGAACGAGTAATAAGCTTTGACATACAATGGGCAGGGGGAAGAAGTGGAGCCATGATAATTCCAGGAATCCCGTTCTCACCCTTGATGTCAATGGAGGCCACGTTAAAATTTCCCCCACACTGGCTGCAAATTCTCCTACCGAGGCATTTCTCAAGAAGTACATCTTCTCGAAGCTTCAGATTGACTACCAAGTCAATGTCTGTTACCCCTTCCAATATTTCCTACCCACAAAAACAGACAATCCAGATTTTTAATGAAAACAATGGATTATGCAAGAACATCACAACTCCAACACATAGAAAGGTTTGGGGTGGACAGAAATAAAATTCAGGGTTCGTTCTGCTAATCTCTAAAGACATCACAAGCTGAGATACACCGGAAACAAGAAGAAACCTTGGTATCCTTATTCTGAGGATTGGAAAAGTTTCTATAAAAAAAAAAATGCTGGAGTAAAAGTATTAGTAGGTTAGATGGAAATCATCACTTCTGCACACTTGCATTATTCTTCAAAAAAAAAAAAATTACATTTTGAGTATCAGGACTCACTATCAAGCAACTACAAAGAAAATAAGGGGGAAGTACCTGTAATGAACTTAAATTATTTTCACTTTACCAAAGTGAAGATACTCACTGCTTGCCTAATTGTTCGAGGAAATCCGTCAAGAATAAATCCCGATTCACCTTTAGCTTTCCCAGCAGCCAGTCTCTTTGATAATAAACTGATTATAATTTCATCCGACACCAATTTACCTTGATTTACAATTTCCGACAGCTGTAAACAACAGAAATAAAATTAAGATGGCATTCTTCATAAAATTACTCCTAGTCATCACACTTGCCACCTAACAAGTTGCAACACATTATTTGATATTTTGGGACATGGGAAACATTCACTATGAGAATTGAACAGGGGAAAAAAAAGTGATACGGTTATACTTTAGTTATACATACAGAAAATGGCAAAGAGAAGCAATCAAAATTCCACCAAATCAATTCAATCAATACAGCACTAAATTAAATATTTCATCCCTCAGCGTACACTCTTACGCCAGGCGGAGGTAGACTTTCCTTACAATCCAGTGAACAAGTTACCAATGAAATTTAATAGGACCGTGAATCCTCAACTATTGGATGACCAAAGTAAAGCCATTAACTTTAAATTGTCTGGCAATAAGGCATTGCGAAATGAACTTGTTTTCATGGAAAGCCAAAGAAAATGGGACAACAGACACTCAAGTACAGATACATATAAAGGAGATATCACATAATCATCTGGTCCTATTTATAAGTTACTTCCAACATATTTTACACAAACTAAGAAAAACCTTAAACCTTATTAACTCTCATTTAAAATTCAACAACTTTCCAACTTTATCCCTATTTAATATGCATTATGCAAACAAAGTCAACACAAAAATAAATGAAGAATAAAATTGTACATCTATATAAGAAAATTTTTTCAATACCCTATAAATAGGACCAAAAAAATGTTTTCTCTCTCTGTCATATAAATTATAAGCAAGACCAGAGGACTATATGACATCTCCAGAGTCCATCAGAGGTTTCAAAAGGACGAAAAATTAAGAATGTCGAGATTTCCTGCACGACCAGATTGGACACCCTTGAACCAGGGATTCTGAACGAGCATAAACAACGGAATCGGGCCTCTTTCTGTAACAATTGTATAATGAGTGGGTAGGGCACCTTAGCCAATAAGTTGGTTTGCAAAATGACAAAGCAGTACCGTACTTGATGTGAAGAATGAGAGAAGATAATAAGACAGTACTACCTTCGGTTGTATTTATAAGAGTTAGTTGACTCCTTTGAGAAGATTAAAGAAAGAAGTTAAGTTGGTTATTTGTAATAAATATGTATTATTTTTTAAAATATCCTTACTAATCAAGTATATTAACTAGAACTATTATTGTTCGAAGAACTATCTTCAAAAAAAATGTATAAAGATGAAAGATAAAGTGGATTTGAATCTTATATCTAGAACCAAAATAAAAGTCAAACAAGATTTTATATCAAGAAAAAGGGATAGTATCTGTAGACATAAGATTATTATTTAAACTCCTACGGCTCGCCACCGGTTAATGTCCTCAAGTCCTGATCAGGAGAAAAATGGCAACTGGAGTTTATAGAATTTATAGAAAATAATTCTAAAAACCCAAAATTTATTTTAGTTAATCCCCCGCTTAGGTTTAGCAGTTCGTAAGTTCTAAATTTTGACGGAAACAGACCCAAGAAAAAGGACATCTTTACGTTAAAGGAAAACGAAAAGACAACTTTATAAAATGATCTAACTAGACTGCCATAAACGGCCAATTGAATTTGCACGAATGAAGATATATCTCGTGTTAGAATTTAACAGAGGTGTTGTGACTATTTGGTTATCAGTTCCAGGCATATTAAACGCCAGCAGTGCGTTCATTTTGTAGAGAAATGAAGACAAATTCAAATTAAATTTGGCCGCAAATATAAACTGAAAACAGACGGGGATGAAACCTGGGCAGAGAGGGGACCAGAGGACGCCAGCTCATCGCGAACGAGATCACCGGTCGCGATGTGAGGGACACCGGTCAGAGTGGAGAGGCGGCTAGCGTAGGTACCTTTGCCGACGCCGGGACAACCCAAGAAGACCCACTGAACATTCCTGTCCTCCTCCTGACCTTTACGTGAAACCTGAGGTTTCATAATGACGGAAGAGGTATTGTACGGAGGCGTGTGAGAATTGGCACCGGATCCGGCGGATGCAGATAAGTACCTCCTCGCCAAGCACATGATGGAGGATTTGGGCCTTGCTAGGCGGATTATGGCCGCCATTGAAATTACAGAAGCGCTACAAAATTCAAGCTTCAAGCTGCGGCAATCGAATTGGGAGAAGAAGATCGAGCTGAGTTCAGCTCCAACGATCTGGCTGGTTCTTTATGCTTACTAATTGCCCCGGAACAATTGCCCAAAACAATTATGATAGAAAAACTGAATTTAAATTGGAGACCCTTTTTAGTGCTCAGAAAAAAAAAAACGGAGACGCTTTTTGTAATTTGATGTGCAGCCTAGACCTGTTGATCATAAAGAAACTTCGGACATTAATACTTAACAGTATTAGCTCGCCTAATATAAGTTTTTATTTGATTTTTATTTTAATTTTAAATATAAGATTTTAATCTATTTTATTTTTTATATGTATATATTTTTTTCCTAAGACAGTCATTCTAGTAATAGTAATTCTAACCAGTATACTTATTAGTAAGAATATTTTAGAAAAAACAACACTTATCTATTACAAATAACTAACTTAACTTCTTTACTTAATCTTCTCAAATTAGTCAACTAACTCTTATAATTAGGACTGGAGGTAGTATATAAGAACTTGTTTGACTTTTATTTTGATCTTAAATATAAAATTTTAATTCATTTTGTCTCTCGTATTTATTTTTTTTTAAAACTAATCCTAACAATAACAGTAGTTCTAAACAATACACTTGATTAACAAAAATATTTTAGAAAAGACACACCTATTTATTATAAATAATTAACGTAGCTAATTTTTTTAATTTACTCAAATTAGTCAACTAGCCTTATATTAAGGACTAGAAGTATTATTATATAAGATCTCATTCTACTTTGTCTTTCATATTTATTTATTTTTTTAAAGTATTCATTGTAGTAGTTACACATGTTAAATATTTCATCAAATAGTAATTCTAGTTAATATACATGATTAGTAAGGATATTTTAGAAAGGACAATATCTATTTACAATAAATAATTAATTTAACTAATTTTTTTTTTTCAAATTAGTTAATTTTTTTCGACCAGAAATTAGTTAATTAAGTCTTATACTAATTTCAGTTCTAATTATAAGATTTTGTTTATAATTTATAAATAAGATGTTATAATTGATAATTGATAGCGAGGATAGTATTAAGAGCCGGAAATAGTACTATATTGATGATTAAATATCACAAGACAGCATATATAAAATGTTTACCCGCATCTGTCAGAAGAAGAATTTGCCATGCGCGCTTGGCAAATGCAAAGTTGCGTATGCCAGTTTTACTTTCGAAGGACCTGGTCTTAAAGGCTTTGGACAATAAAACACAAGAAATTTGTTATGCATTATTTTCTTTTCTTAATAAAAAGATATAAACGATATTAATAATAATAGCTTGAATTTTTTTTTTTGAGTTATAAGGGGCAGGCACTCTACAAAAAAAAATTCTCTTAAATGTTAACAAGATTACTATTTTTATAATAATTTTAATTACTTTTGTAGTAATGATTTTGACATATCAATATCAAAATCTGTCACAATTATTTATTTGTTATTTTGAAATTTAAGAAATATTTGTTCGTTATTTTTCATCAATTTTTCATAATAACAAAGTCTTTAATATGGACCTTTTATTTTCATAATAACAAATTTTAGTCTCTAAGGTGGCTTAATCTCTGTATCAATGGAGCGTAGCTAAATTGTTGTCATCCAGTTTTTTTAAAAAATGTATATTTGTGACCCTGATATTTTGCATTTCAATACGGCATATTCCGTGATTTATATACCTTCGGATGTTCACAACTTTACTTAGAAATATTAATATCATTGTTCCGCTATTTATTGTTTTTTTTGCTGCTTAGCATATAGTACTTTATGTTTTTCCCCCCTTCTTATTCGTTGACATAAATGGTCATAGATTATATGAAATGTTGCTGAAACATTTCCTAAATAATCTACAGATTTTTTAATAAAAATATAAAGATTATTATTGCGGTTAAAACGACAAGCATTATTATTAATCATTACTATTATTAAGCGATTAATTTGTTTTTGCCGACCACTCATCGACGTTGATCGACTTTAGTGTCAGAAAATTAGCCACGTAGAACTTGGGCGGCTGGGCCCCCGACGTTTTGCATCCACGCGTATTTATTTATTAAGCGAGTGTTTATTAATTAATAAAAAAAACTGTGAATTTTTTAAAGGGAGGAAGTTCCAGCGTCATTGTTCTGCTGGCTTCTTCTACAAACGAAGCGTCATGGCATCTTCTCTCTACACCACGCTTCTGTCAAATTCTCTACAGCACGAGAGAATTACGAAGCAGAGTTTATCACACAATCTCTCCAGCCTATCATCAAATAAGACTGTTAACCTTTCTCTTGCTCTTGAATATCCTAACAAATTACTTAAACTCTCACCAAGTAGACACCATGCTACTATAGCCTCCGCAGTGTCCAGTTCTACAGGCAAGCTTCTATCGCTAATTAGATTTCTGTTTTGTGTTCTAACTTTCGAATAAGGTTACTCCTATTGTGCTTCTTCATATATATTTTTTTCGCTTCTTACTAGTTGCTGGTTACCGTGCTGGAGATTATCGTTGGGTTGAATTGAATCGTAGCTGATCATTTAATGTTGAATAGGGGTTCAGCCAAGCGAAGAAACAAGGAGTTCTCTGGACTCAGTGAAAGTCTTCGATTTGAAAGGAAATGGAATTCCACTTTCCGACCTGTGGAAAGATAGAAAAGTTGTCGTTGCATTTGCTCGCCATTTTGGGTGAACTTATTTTTCTCAATCCACGAATTTAGTTACTATTATTTGTTGGAAGCTGAGGAATATCTCTTGTTATGAGTTTGTGTAATAGTTGTCACTATGCCTCAGGTGCGTGCTTTGCCGGAAGAGGGCTGATTATCTTGCCTCCAAGAAGGTTAAGTTTGCAACTGTGCTTAAACATACGTGAACCATATATTTCATTAATGTTGAACGGTCGCGCATATTTCCTTTTCCTTCCCTTCTTCGGTAATTAGAGGAAGTTAATTGTAGTATGTTCCTTTCACCTTATGTTATGTACAACTCGAGAAGATTCATTTTATTTGTGTCTTGTCTTTGGCACATAGTTCTTGAGAAGGTTATTCTAGTTGTTGTGTATGATGAATAGTTCTATAGCTTCCTTATGTTTTCGAATATAATTTAGCTTTATTGTTCTGGAAGAAGGATGCTCGTCACTTTTAGGTCTAAAACTTATCCAGACTGGTATTTTAGTGTTCTCATTTCTCCAACTCAATTTCTTCTATCATACCTTTCTTTCTGTCTCCATCCGAAACTGTCTTCGAATCCCCAGTTTTGATGTGGTTCTGCTTTCTTCGTTTATGACTCTATGGATTTAACTAGTTCTTGGTAAACCATTTATAGACAGTAATCACATTAATTCCAATTCCCAATTGCCAATTATGGATTGGAAGTCTTGGGTAATTAAGTTGCACCTTCACTATTACCTTTGGAAGATCATTTTGAGGGAAATGGGATCTTCTAGGAACTGAATCACTAATTTACTCTTTCAAATATTAACTGGAATTAAAGGTCTTGATTTAATCAAAAGCTGCATAATCCTTATTGGGGATGCCAAAGGTAGAGAATGAGTACTAGATTTCCATTATCCAGCTTGTAAGAAAAGTCGTGCTGGGAGGATTCCATTTCGTTATTTCTGCAACATGGTTAATTTATTAAGCATACAATGGGAATATCTCCATTTCACTCAAACCTGCCTTTGACATCATAGCACTTTTATGTCGGCAGGATATAATGGACGCATCTGATGTGGCACTTGTACTGATTGGACCTGGAAGCATTGACCAGGTATGTTGGGTGATGGGTAGTAAATGTGTGAGTGTCCATGTCTCCACCTACGATATGTTAAGCTTGTTTTAGTGATAAAATTTTTGCACGGAAAGAGCACAAGTATTTGCTTCTGTTCTTGAATTGTACCTTTCCCCTCTTTCTCCTCGCTGGGAATAATGGTTCTTTGCTCAAGACAATTCGAGTCCAATGCATCCATAGATTAAAAATTTCAGCCCTCTGATGTCATCCTAGTGTGATGAACTTTGTTTGTTGATACATATACACTATACAGGCCAAAGCCTTCGCTGAACAAACAAAATTTCAAGGAGGTACATTGCTTCTAACATAATAGCTGTGTGAGAATCTTTGAAATTTTTGTCACCTTATTGCAGCATAATGACGGTGCCGTATTTTCTGTTTCAGAAATTTATGCAGACCCCGCTCATGCATCATATGAAGCCTTTGAATTTGTTTCTGGAGTTTTAACTACATTTACTCCCAATGTAAGTGAGATGCAAACTTTTTTAATAAAAAATGCATATACAGACAGCTTGCCAGAGGCTGAAATAAACTGAGATTCTATAGCTGGGCAATAGACATCCCATGTTAATTTCAGCTGTAATACTGCAGGCAGGTCTTAAAATAATCCAGTTATACATGGAAGGTTACCGACAAGATTGGAAGCTGTCATTTGAAAAGGATACTGTTTCCAGAGGTGGCTGGTACGTAAATTCTGCCGCAAGTAGTGTTACATACAAGGTGCAATAGAGAGGGAGCCCCCTATTGTCTCCTTGGGGATTCCCCTCTTGTTTACTCTTTTTTCTTTTCTTCATTTTTTTTTTTTTGGGATAAGGTGCTTAAATACCCCGGTAGTATTCATGAACACCCAACATCTAAAAGTTTTTTTGGCTCTTATATGCCTAAGAGTTTATATTCGCAGCAAAAATACCCTAGTCATTATCCGCCATTAAGTTTGACTATTAAAATATGTGATTTAATTGGTGTCTTGACATGTTAAACTTAACGGTGGATAACGGTTTATGATAGAAATACTACGAAATAAAACTTCTAGAACATCTAAGAGCAAAAAAACCTTCCAGGTGTTAGGCGTTACTTCCTTGATATCCTGGGATATTTAAGCATCTTATCTTTTTTTGGGTGTTTCTCAGCCACGATAAGCCTTGTGTTTATTATGATCTAAGAAGAGATCGATGTCATTCCTGTTTAATGGCGTTAGTCTGCCCCTTATGCCACCTTCCTTGTAGAAGAAACTTCTAATTGCGCAAATTTGGAATGTTCTCACTGACTCTTCTGGAGAAATTCAATGATGACTGACGGAAACTTTACCACATTCTAAAAGATTACTTTTGGTTATTGATGTCATGCTTGGATATATTACGAGTGACAGTTATTCAGTAAGAGCATCCCCGTATCACAAGGACCTAAACATCTGAAATATGATTATTTTTTGCGAAGGGCAGAGGAAAACCTTCTGGTTTAGACTATTCGCAGATCTCTCTTAAAACACTTTCACGAGGAGAAAATTACATCTAATTTGCATCATGTCAGTTTTTTTTCTTTTCCTTTCTCACTGTTATACTCTTTCAGCTTGTAGCAAGTCATTGGCAGGGTCGTTTTCTTCTTTTTGTGCTTGCTCAGACTATTATGAACTTGGCTATGTGACAGGAAACAAGGAGGAATTATAGTTGCAGGTCCTGGTAAAAGTAACATCTCGTACATTCACAAGGCATGTGCAACCTTCAAGCCCGACCCATCTTTTACTTATTTGAATTCTCCTTGTAGCTCAGCTGCATCTAGCCCTCGAGAGTATTCTTGGTCAGTTTCATATTATTCAATTAGCGTGTTGACATTTTTCTGACATTCTCTATTTGCATGACTATGCACTGCAAGCAGGACAAAGAGGCAGGGGATGATCCCCCCATTGAAGATATTTTAAAAGCATGTGGCTCGTAAATGTTGGCGATAAGGATCTTCTCTTTTCTTGCTATATGTACGCCTTGTAAATACTGGAGTCTTCCTACTTTGGCAAGGAGCTTGACTAGAGGAATGTTAATTCCAGAACACTAGGGATACATGAAATGTCGGGAAAATAAGAATGTAAATTGGAGTGATAGTTGTAGTTTCATTAGAGAAAGTAAGAAAAAAGCAAGCATTGTTGAATGTTGAATAGTGGTAACAAAATTGATATTAACATTACATAAAGATTATGCAATGAATATACAAAATTACTTACTTTCTTGTATTAAAATACTATGTTCTTTAATATAAAACATAATTGACTAATTTGATGATGTTTTGGCAAAAAAAAAGAGTAATTTGAGGGGATTGAAGAAGTTAAATGAGTTATTTTAAAATATTTATATTTATTATTTTTTAAAATTAATTTATATCACATATAAATTAATATATAATTTAATAATATATACAAGTATTTAAAAAAATCTGTTTTAAGTAAGTCATTTATGTAATTTTTTTAATTTTTTTAAACTAGTTAATTAGATTTTATATTAAAAATCAGAAGTAGTTTTGTGTTTGTTGTGTTTGTTCTAATTTTCTATGAATGTTTGAGGCCTCTGTTACTGTTAGTGGTTTTTCCTTCCTGCATCGTGAAAACTAAATTCCCTTTCTTGCCAACAAAACTAAATTCCTTTTAAAAGCTTGAATATTTGCTCACGGGTATTTATATACGCATAAAAAGAATTTGATAAATAATGTTTTGATTTTGAACTTGTACTGTTAACAGTTCTTTTCGCGCACTTAAATCTCTCCCTACTGGATATTAGTATGGTTAATTCTTCCTCCTCCTTTTTTTGACCAGCATACTTACTCCATGTTTACCCAAACGAAACGGAATTACCGACCAAAAAAGAAAATTGCTTAGCCGAAGGCGGGAAACACACAGAAGTAGCGGAGATTGCCGAGGCCCGAGAGAGTCAAGGGGCTAAAGAGAAACACGTTAGCCCTAAAATCGCTGAGCTTTGGTTTCCCGCCCATCCACTCGCTGGTTACCGCTAGAGTGTAGTGGGAAACAGAGTCAACACTTGCTGTGGATATGGCGGACAAGAAAAAGCGCCGTCGTGTAGAGCCATCCGACGATGGAGAACAGCTTCCCTTCAAGAATAAGCTTAAATCTGATTCAGTTATTCTCCAAATCCTCAAGGACTTCGGCAATTCTTCATCTTCTGATTCCTCTTCTTCCTCCAAAGCCCTAACTCTTCAAGATCTCTCTCTTCCATTCGCTTGCCGCGAGGTCACCGACCTATCCCTCTCCTCTGTACAGTCCACCATTGAGTCCCTCGTTCTCAGCATTGCTCGATCTATTCTTTCCGGCCAAGGCTTCTCCTTCGACGTTCCCTCTCGCTCCGCCGCTAACCAACTCTACGTACCCGAGCTCGATCGCATAGTCCTCAAAGACAAAACATCCCTCCGCCCTTTTGCCAATATATCCACTGTTCGCAAAACCGCCATCACAGCTCGCATCGTTCAGCTTATCCACCAATTGTGCCTCAAGAATATCCATGTCACCAAGCGAGACCTCTTCTACACGGATGTGAAGCTTTTCCAGGACCAGACCCAATCTGATGCCGTGCTCGACGATGTCTCTTGTATGCTGGGTTGCACTCGTTCTAGTCTCAATGTAGTTGCTGCCGAGAAAGGGGTTGTTGTGGGCCGTCTTATTTTTAGTGACAATGGGGATATGATTGATTGTACGAAAATGGGTATGGGTGGGAAAGCCATCCCGCCGAATATTGATAGAGTCGGGGATATGCAGAGTGATGCTTTGTTTATACTCTTGGTTGAGAAAGATGCAGCCTACATGAGATTAGCTGAGGATAGATTTTACAATCGGTTTCCATGTATAATTGTGACAGCGAAGGGGCAGCCTGATGTTGCCACGAGGCTTTTCTTAAGGAAGATGAAGATGGAGTTGAAGCTACCCGTGATTGCCCTTGTGGATAGTGATCCCTACGGGTTAAAAATTCTATCAGTTTATGGCTGTGGGTCGAAGAATATGTCGTACGATAGCGCGAATTTGACAACTCCTGACATAAAGTGGCTGGGGGTTAGGCCGAGCGATCTGGATAAGTACAAGATACCTGAGCAGTGTAGATTACCAATGACTGAGCAGGATATTAAGACTGGGAAGGACTTGCTAGAGGAGGATTTTGTCAAGAAGAATCCCGGCTGGGTTGAGGAACTGACGCTGATGGTGAAAACTAAGCAGAAGGCGGAAATACAGGCTTTGAGCTCGTTTGGCTTTCAGTATCTCACGGAAGTTTATTTACCACTTAAACTGCAGCAGCAGGATTGGCTCTGAGTGACGCCCAGCATAATGGTTAAGCCACTGCTTATCCTAACAAGCTGGCGTGCTTCTTACTCAGATATGAATTTAGTTCAATGGGGCAATGTTATAAGATTTTATTAACAGCTTACATTGTAAGATAATGTTTGGATTTTAAATTCTCTTTCATCAAAATCACCCAATAATTTCCATTTAAAAATTACGTTAATCTTATCAGTCTTTCAGCTTCTCTTCTACATGCATGTCGCATTTGTTTGTGCTTCTTATTATACGACGGTTTAGATCCCCACCCCCTCAAAAAAAAAAAAAAAAAAAAAACAACTCAACTGTGCACTCTCCGCTTTTCTCTGCCTCTTTCTTTCTTCCCTTAACTATACTCCTGCATTTATGTATCCAAAACTGAGCCGATGCTAACTATAACAAATTTCAAAATTGAAGGCCGGTATGTTTGTGGATTGCTTAGGGCTGACGTAGCTCAATGCTTCTAAGAAATCTTTTAGGCAAGGTCACGAATCACGATAGCAATGAAGATAAGCACAAGTGCAACTGATGGTAAAATGTGCCGGAGAAAAGAGTGCAAGAAATGATTTTATTTCATAAACCTGCGGATTATCCATTCTCGGATAGCTCTTAATTTTGGTTATAGATACATGTACAGTATATATATACAGGTTAAATAAGTCGGACCAGGGGCAGAACTGAGGGGAAACTTGGCATATCCAACTTCGGTACATTTTTCTTAATTTCTAGGAAATTAAGAATATATCAGATCCTGTCTATTATTGCTTACTTTTCTCCGCAACCAGTCGTGTAATGACTTTTTGGTTACCCTCAGCCTCTGTAGAACTGCAGGTCTCCTGGTTTTGAGTTGTACTGATGTGGGCGAGATATCCTTTCCTGGTACAGCTTCCAAGCTGGGATTTAGTATGACATGATTCTCAAGTTTTACGGTGTCATCTAGCGCAAATCTGGTTCTGGCTGGCATAACTTCAAGCTCCAATTCATCCTGGAGAAGTTTGGTTATCGTATCTTGGACTACTAATATGTGTTTGGCTGGAGTTGCGTCTGCTTTAGTAGCTCCTATGATGATTAGAATATCATTATTCACTGAATGTCCTGGAACCATCAAGACCATGAGTTAGGGGTAGCCCTTGTTCTACCACATTAAATTTTGTGCATTTTGCTATTCATCTCATTTCCCAAGTTCATGTGGTTACGAGTAGCTACACAGGCAATATGACCGTGCAAGATTGCAACAACACGTTCAAGATCTAAAGTTTCCGCTCGTACCTAAACCACAGTTCTCTTTGATCATTCGCAGAACAGCAAGAATGACCAATCGTGCTTCAACCTGTTGATAGAGAATGTTTGAGAGCACAAAGTGAGAATTATGATTCACTGAAATCAAATAGAATTTAAAACTGCTGTTTGACAGACACCTATTGCTAATGGCGTTAAACAAAATGCTCAAAAATCTTCTGTAGAAAACAGGTTATCTTTAAAAGCCGTGCTCGAGACAGATTTATGCCAGATAATGACAAAGCAACTAAAAAGCACCTTGGTGAGCCCTTGAACATCAATTGCTAGGATGTCCGCTACCCTCTTTTGCAGGTGTGCTGCAATTTTCTCGAGAAGTATGCTCTGAGGTCTCTCTAATTCAGATTTATTGCTGGAAGTAAACTCTCCTTGGTTCTGTCTGTCATCTTGTATTACTCCTTCACACCACTCCTCAATCAGTTCCTGGAGATAGTAATCATTGGCTTTGTACCTGCAATATGTCAAAGGATCTTCCGGATCAATCCCCTAAATATACAGCACAACACGGAATCACTTCCCTGTGTCCCAGTAATCGAATGCAAAAGTGGAAGCATATTAGGAAATTCTATGTCTACTAAGAGCATAATGAAAAGGAAGAGTTTTCTGGATAGAAACATGAATAATTCGTAGAGAAGTCATAGTAACTCAGTCACATTGACATGTCTTATAATTATTTTTATCCTAGATAAATTTATAATGAGAAGGAATAGCAATGGCAATATTTAGTCCCCAGTAGCAACCAATTGTTTTGAAAGCTCCAGGCATGCTCAGGTTGGCAATATGAACATAGCATCAATGCCCATAACGGCTAGAGAACCGTAGAGAGAAAGTCAAATTTCTTCTTCAGTAATATTGCCAACCTCAATCCCTCAAACACACGCTGGTCATTTAATGTAAAATACGAGGAAAAGATGTTATTTCAAACTTTCTAACATGTGACGAGGGCATGCATATGACATATACACATAGCTTGAAAAAGGTATTCAAATAAGCAAGTTATAGTCAGAGTCCAAGCTAACACACCCTGATTTCCGCATATCCTGGTATATGGCCAAGCATTGTTGGACTTCATGTAAAGAGCCATATTTAGTGCGTGCTCTTAGAAGGGTAGTGTATGTCACCTGACAAAATTATAGATAAGCGTCAATTTGATAAAGCTTCATCTCTTGCCTCAAATTTTATTACAAATAACTCGTTATTTTATCATATATCTATTCACATATATTGAACACCTTCTCTCATTCCTATGTCTTGAAAACGGAGAGTCAATATTGTTTACAAACACTATATTCGTCTTTAGTTGGTTTTTATAATTTTGGATACGGAATTCAAGAGCAACTTCATCCAAATTGGATTTAGTTTAGTAGCCACAGCAGATATTAGGTTACCATCTTGCCAAAATAGAGCCATCACAACATTTGGAACTCACCAAATTTGGGTGTACTTCATATCTTTTCATTTCTTCGTATAAGGATAATGCTTGCTCAAAATTCTTACTTTCCACGCAAACCTGTTACCCAAAATGCACCATTTAGTAATGTTTAAGGCCAAATGATTTGAGGATAGTTGAAAGCTATGAACTGAACTCATTTTGACAGAAAGCTTTGAACCTTAATCGCTGTTGTATATGTAACAACATCAGGTTCAGTCCCAGCATCACGCATAGTTTTCAAAATCTGTATTGAAACACAGTCAAGTCATCAGAGAACTAAAAGCATTATGGTACCACTGTTAGTTTATACATATCATTTTAGAAGATTGGATGCTGCTAAATTCTGCTTGTGATTTTTCCTTTTTCTTCCTGAAGGTGACTGATTGCTAAGGTTTGTAGAACAGAAAAAGATGAACCTCAATGCCCACAAGGCCACCAGTCCGTAAACAGTTTTCATGGCCTTTATTTTCAGGGCTACGATAAATTTGCCGGTCGCCATCATTTACCTTGTAGTAATAATATTTTGTCTTATAGAGGAATTTCCTGTCGACAATATGGAAAAATTTTATGTTTATATATTCTTTCCGCCCAGCTAACCATTTTTTCCTTAAATTAATGGAGTGTTACTTCTATAGGTACTAAGAAAACAAGCTATACATAAAACTGATACCTAAGAAAAGGGAAATCGAACATTCTAGGACAAATATCATTTGGTTGACATATATTTCAGTATTATCATCTCTATGTGGATAAAAAGCTCCAATGGTAATGAAGAAAAAATCAACTATGACAATAAATGTATCGTTTTACTCGCAAGTTGTGATCTGTTTCCAGACGTAAATCCTAATTCAACCTGCATCAACCATGATCATATGTACCTGACCGAAAACAGTTTACCAAAACTTGTGCCAAACGGTTTAGATGATATGGAGTAACTAAAACTTTACCTCAAGGGCACCCTCTACATTGCCTGATGCTCCGCATATATCTATCAAGGTTGACCAGCTTATGTGATTAGGAGTAAGACCTACGACTTTCATCTCCTTGATTAATGCTTTTGCGTGGTAGTAATCACTACCACAGGCCTTCAATAAAATATTATATGTCGTTGTAGTTGGTGTAAACGGGAACCTCTCAGCAAAACTCAAGATATGTGAATAAGAAATGCCATTAGGCCCAGTAGGAGCCGACTGGCAATCTCCCTGCTCTAAGTTGATACTGTGGTCTCCATTAATGGGCTGCAACATCTTATTTCCCTTCCAAGACTGGAAAAAGCGAAAAGCTCTGTCATACTGACAAGCTTCAACACATGCATGCAAAATGATGTTGAAACACTGCGTATTAGGTTCACAGCCAGCCAAAAGCATTTCTTCAAATAACTGAATTGCTTGCTCTACAAGCCCTGCATGTGCACAGGCATTGATTAATGAAGACCATGCCACAGTATTGGGGGAGACACCGGCAGACAACATATCCTGTTTGATTTTTAATGCCATTTGCCACAACTTAGCATCTGCAAAAACCTAAAATTTGGCGTGTGGTCAGAAAGTACCAGATAATCTGAACAAATATCAGTTGCATCTTCAGAGAATGTAGAAGAACTTAGGTGCTGTAACATCAATAGGACGACCATGATTTTCTTCATCTATTTTGATGTACCTTTATCATTGTGCTGTAGGTGAAGACATCTAATTTTAGCACTCCCGCCGATTCCAAATGTTTAACTTCCTTGTATATTTCTTGGGCAAAGTCAACTCTTCCAGCAACACAACATGCCTTCAGCAGGATGTTGTAAGATGCCAAATCTGGCTTCAGACCAAGATTCTAGATATGTAGAACGTATTAGCAAAAATATACTAAGTTATCAGATGAAGGCAAAGAAACTTTTGTTAACATGTCAATTCTTGACAAAAAAATGAGGCATATGCTTTCGAATGATATGTTAACCTATACAAGAATCTCTAATCAGTCTTTTTTTTTCTCTTTTTGGAAACAAATATTAAATTTATAGCAAGCTGCGCTATTCATGAGTTATAACAATGTGGCTCATCCTAGACTTTGTTCAATGCATAGAAAAACACGTCTAGTTGAATGGAAAAATGGCGACATAATTTAATTGACCGGGTTTAATCATCAGTGTATAATATAAAACTGTAACAAGTCCCATTATATATAAGCCATGAATATTATAGTTCACCACTAACCTTGAACAGATGCATGACAATACACGCTTATTTATATATTAAAAGAAGCAGCAAGGGCAAGGAGTCCTCTACACAAAATATGGAACTTGCATCATCAAAAGACTAGGAAACAAATTAATTTCAAGTCATGAGATTTGAGCATGGTCAAGCAAATGTTAGAATCCTAAGCTTGACACAGTCGTGAAGAACCCAAGTATAAGCAAGTAGATGAGCTACACGCACACACAGCTGTTCTTTTGCTTTCTTCTCCATGCCCCCCCCCCCTCTAAATAGAGCATACACAGGTGTATGTCTGCATGGGTGTGGGTGTATTAATGCCAGAAAGATGGAAGGAGAGACGTTACCTGCATATTCTTATATAGATCCAATGTGTAATTAAGATCGTGGGCATTCACATTCATCAGACTGTTAAACACATATATATTCGGACTGATCTTCTGACTAAGTAGATCCTGCGCCAGAATGCATGCAAATGAAGAATGAGATAAATATCTCAGAAATATTGAATAGTACGGACTACATATTTTCCTTGGGTGCAAGTACAGACTACATTTTAAACACTCATATATTCATCGTTCACAGCATGATTGAGCCTCCGTTTTGAAATCCTTAACAAAACCTAAAGGAAATACCACCAGTTTGATATGCTTCAGAGTGCACCATAAAAATCAAAAGTCCCTGAAAGGGCAAACTAAGTAAATATTATGTAAATTGATAGGGAAATACCTCGTATATATACCTAGATTTCTGGTAATCCCCACAAAGACCGCAAGCATCAATTATTGCTCGATGTATGTACATATTGGGACCAGTCAAGTTTTTCTTGGATGTTTCATAAGCTCTTAGTGCAGAAGTTAAATCTCTCATTCTTCCAAATTCAGATATAATGGTGCAGAATAATATCTGTGCGTGTGGAAGAAGACATGCATACCTACAAGATGTGATATAATCAGGCAGTGGCGAATATAGAAAAAGTCAACAAATGAAGCATGTCATGGGAAACAATGCAATATGAATAATAAGTTTAATAAAAAGGAGGAGGAAAACACATAAAGCAATGTATTAATAAGAAATATATGGATGCTCAGATTTATGCCAGCAACGCGGTTAAGAAATAACAATCACACATCTCCTGTAACAAAGTAAAATCATACCTCACAGCTAGATTTGGTTTACGATTATGAACACATTGTTTGATCATATCCGCTGGCTGAACAAGTTCTCTGATTGATAACTGGAAACCTGGATGAAGAAATTTATATGTTATTTATTACATCATAAAATCTCAATCAATGCGAAGCAGCTCCATAGTTGAGATAACTTAGGGCAGCATAGTTGCATGTATTAGATGTTGTGCATCTGAACAGCTAGGCCGAACTGTTTTCTATTTTAGTTATATACCCACATAAAACCATGATTCCAGAATTAAAGATATAATCAGCATAACGAACACATCAAAAGCGTAAAGTTATCAAATCAATAACATTGATAAACTTTAAAAGCATGCCGAATCATTGTCTGTATATACGATAAATTTCTGAATACCCTGGAGATTTCTCAGGTAGAATGGGTAGAATAAAAAGGTGACAAAAGAATTACGTGAGAGAACCTCCATCAATTCAACGGCTTCCTCGAGTTGCCCGAGCTTCACAATTTGGTAGCAATCCTTTCCCAGCAAGTCTCCGGCAGACCCATAAACCCGAGCAGACAAAGAAATCCCAAGCTCCTGAACTTTCTTCAAAGTATCAATCACAGCTCGAAGTCTCCCGGCTCGAATGCCCACTCTAATCCCATTCGCAAGTAGCTCAGCACTGAAAGCTGGAGCAAATTGTGACGCATTTACACCGGAATCAAGCACAGCCTCGACGACCATTTCGAAATCTTGGAAATTCGCATCTTGGGCGAGCTTGGAGGCGAGGTGGACATAATGTTTGAGGGGGATTTGGTGGTGAGTGTTAGTAACGGTCCAGGAGGGGGTGGAGAGTGAAGAGGAAGAAAATGAGGAAAAGGGAGAAGATTGTTTGGCAGATGATGAGAACTTAGGAAGTGAAGACTTATAGGGCTTGATGGGGTGGTTATGGTGTGAAGGAGAAGAGGGATTTGGAGGAGTAACAGTGGAGGAGCCAAGGACGACAAAATCTCTCATTCTTGGCCGACCGTTTGTGCTGTATTGATGATGAGGAAAAGGAGGTTGTGTGGCTTTTGAGTTTTGATACCCGGAGCGGATTGGATATAAATGGCGGGTGTTCTTCCTTCTTTTTTTTTTTCCTCCCACAAGCGGGTCTTCTGACATGAGCCTGCTCTTTGGAAGTTAGGACGTTGTTGAAAATTCGAAAGCGCATGTTATCCCCCAAAAAAAAAAAAAAAAGCCAGAACGAAGGCGCTCAATTGTGTAACTGTGTCTTCAATTCAGATATATTTAGAATAGTTTATAACTAAAATTTTAATCATAATTTATTAAATATAAAATAAATATATGAAAAGAATTTTATTTCAATTTATATTATAGGTACTTTTTAACATTATTCCAAACAAACTCTCATCAAACTGTTATGGTCATTGGCATCCTTCTATAGCCAACATAGGATTATATACTAATATGACTAGTTTATAAAAAAAGTACATATCATTAAGTTTTCGTAACATTTAAATTATGAATAGTAGTTTTTATTATACAACATTCTTATTATATATCCGTTGATTTGTTGGTTTTGTTGTTCGGTGCAGTGATTTGTATTGTTTACACTATGTTGTTTTGGATCATCTAACCCATGAATTGTAAATCTTGTTTTGTCTTCGTTATATAAATTGATTTCAGAATTTTTCTGTGGTTCATATCTCATGATTTTAATTTCAAATAAAATGTCATTTTTTTTATATGGCTTGTTCACCCTTCATCCATACTAAATATGAGTTAGTTCAGATATTCACTTCGATTTTAAATATTATATCTACCCTTCAGTGTTTAGAAGTGAACTATTTGGATATTTAATCTGGTTTTTTTTATAAGAATTTGATTTTAAATATAAGATTTCAACTTAAAAAATTTGATTGAAATCAAATGATAATTCTAAAAGTGATTTTACAAAAGTAAATATGTAAGAAAAATTTTATATTAATTTATATAACAACACTTTAAAAAACTGCTTGTTGGAGCCTTTTACTTTGCTTTTCATGGCCAAAAAAATATTAAAAAAAGTTTTCATTGATTCTAACACAAGTGATAGGACAGAGTATTTTGAAAAGATAAGTGCTTGCTCCTTATAAATGAATATTTAAATTTAAATGATTGATTTAAATTATAAACTTCAAGTTACTCGTATTACTCTTTTTTCCAAAGACAACCGACATGATGACTCCCACTTAAAAATTTAGCGGTAATTTCTGAAGTCAGATATTACCAAGAGGAAGTTATATACGAATGTGTGTGGATGAAATGAAGAACACAAAGATCAATAAAATATCATAATTTGAGTCGAAGATTTGGATTTTTGTTAATAATAAAGCATTTATCGAGTTTGAAAAATTAAGTTAAAATTAATAAAAATTGAATACGAGTTGTCTCAAGGTAAAAAATAAGTTTTTTAAATGTTTAGATATTTTAAACTATCAACTAGTTTTCATTAAAGAAAAATCAATCAAAATAATCTGGAAATTGTCTGTTTATTAATTGACACATGATACTGTTAGATTCGTAAATAATTAATTAGCTGATTCACTTCTGTCCAGCGCGTTAATTTGTAATGGGTATTTAATAATGAAAATATGGGATAAACTCTGTTTCAAACGGCGAATGGGAAAAATTTGCTATTTTAATTTTATAAAATATTTTGCACTTCTATGAGTTAATTTTAAATGATGATTTATTAATATTATTTTTTAAAAAAGTAAAAATATTAATCACATTGAAAATTTCAATATTAACAATTTTTATTAATAAAAATATAAATCTAACATTGCGAACAGAAAATTCAGAAGACAATTTATAAAATTAAGAAACAAAAATAAAATTTCGTATAAAAATGGAGCTTTTATTTTTGCTAATAAATACATTTTTAAATATATTAGAGATAAAAATTATTGTTAAAATAATAAACAAATCATTAAACAATGTTTAACGAAGCGCAAGTGAAAACGATATTGATGGAGGAGAGTCCTAGGCCCATTAGGATTAGGTAACGGGGAAGTTGATAAAAGAGGGTCCCGGGCCCATTAGGCTCAAGCCACCATAGGCCGACACGTGCGCAGACGCCAGGGGTACATTGGGAATTCTGATATTTCGTAAGGTTCTCGACCTCGTCCGCTCTCTCAAGGGACCAAACCCTAGCCTGACCTCCCCTTCCGGTGTCCTATTACATCTGCTCATCTGATAAAGTTCTTCTCTGTTCTAACAGCACTGGAACCCGGATTTTGTACATATTTTTTCATCCCTATTTTCTGAAAAATTGAAGATTCTTTTTTCTGGATGCTGATCAGAGATGCCGCCTAAGCAGCAATCGAAAGCTGATTTAGCAAAGAAGCAGAAGATCGTAGAGGATAAAACGTTTGGTCTAAAAAACAAGAACAAGAGCAAAAATGTCCAGAAATACGTTCAAAGCCTCAAGCAGTCCGTGCAGCCAAAGCCTGATCCTTCCAAAACCGCTGCCAAGGTCCCGATACATTAACCGTCTTATCAAATTGTTTTCCTCAATATTTTCTTTTGCAATGTGTTTATTTAGTATTTCACAATCACTAATTAATTGCATGCATTCTCGATTTCGTTAATTGGGTTGTGGAGCATTGTATTAGCTGCAAAATTAATGTGATATGGTTCTACTCTTTTTGGACTGATTGTGTGATGATAATAACAGAAAAAGAAGGAGGAGGACAAGGCCAAGGAAAAGGAGCTAAATGAGTTGTTCAAAATGGCTATTACCCAGCCTAAAGTGCCAGTTGGTAAGAGTCTTCGAGTTGTTTTCCTTTGTATGTTTAACCTTCTTTCCCGCCGAATAGATTTACTTAGTTATATGGAAACTAATTAGAGGATTGAATCAGGTGTTGATCCCAAGTCCATAGTATGTGAGTTCTTTAAAGCAGGACAGTGTACCAAGGGCTTTAAATGCAAGTTCTCACATGATTTGAATGTCCAGAGGAAAGGGGAAAAGATTGACATTTACAGCGACAAGCGGGACCAGGGTATTTTGCATCGAGCTTCAGTAGTGATAGTATAGGGGTTATCTGTTGTTTTGGACTTTTGATGCCCAAAAATTTCCTTTCATAACTTTTTGTATGCTTGTTATGTTAGAAACGATGGAGGATTGGGATCAAGAGACTTTGGAGAAGGTGGTGGAGTCAAAGAAAACCGAGTATCAACAGAATAAACCAACTGACATAGTAAGTTTTGTGAGGTTTCGTCTGACCTGTCACTGTCACGATTATTTTTTTCGATACAAACTGTCATGATGGTTTGAGTCATCTCTTTTCAGTGTCAGTTTGGTTTTCGCGCATTACCATAATGTTTGGTTCAGTTAAGTGAAGGGATTTTAGTGAAGGGCAAGGAGAGAAGGGAGAGGTTATGATGTTTCGTTGTTTGGTTCGGTTAGAAGGGAGGGAAAATGAAGGATTTAATATTACCTTGTTTGGTATGGAAGGGGAAGAGAGGGATTTCTCTCTCTCGTTTGGGAAAACAGAATGGCTTGTTTGGGGGCATGGTTGGCAAATAGAGGAAGAAGCAGAACTCATCTGACCGTGTGAATGTTTTGAAAGTTAGGATAATATGAATCTTCGAAATGCATAAATTGGTGGGGTGTTAATTTAATCAGAGTGAATTTAGCTGCACCCTCCCCTTCAAATCTCCCCACTTCTGGAGGGGAGGAAGAAGATTCATTAAAATATAGCCTTCCCCGTCCCTTTTTCTCCCTAAAACTAATGAGGGAGGAGCGCAAAACCCCTCTTCTCCAAATCCCTTCAACCAAACATACCATAAGGGGTTTGTTGCATGTGTTGGATGAAAGTCATTTTTCTCATATCATATTTGCCATTTGACATGCAACGCTTGTTGTCATTTGTGTATATGTTCAGGTCTGTAAGCATTTTTTGGAGGCAGTGGAGAAGAAGCAGTATGGTTGGTTTTGGGTCTGCCCAAATGGTGGTAAGAATTGCCACTATAGACATGCCCTCCCCCCTGGATATGTTCTAAAATCTCAAATGAAGGCCCTGTTGGAGGAAGAAGCCGAAAAGATGCCAATTGAGGAGGAGATTGAAGATCAGGTGAAAAGGGTTTTTCATGGCATGTTTTCTCATTTTTCATTGTGCTGGTTATCTAACATATTAGTTTATTACTTTAGCGCTCCAAATTGAAAACTACTACTCCTATGACTCCTGAGCTATTCGTGCAATGGAAGAAGAAGAAGATTGCAGAAAGAGATGCCAGTTTGGCTGAACAACAGGCAGAGAGAGCTAAGAATGATCGCATGAGGTATGTACCCTCTTTTCACTCCCTTGCGCATGTGATGATGTGTATATGCACCCTACTATTCAAGTCGATGCTCCTCCTTAAAGCTATTTGTGAAAGCTGATGGGCTTTAACCTGTTTGCTTCTTTTGCTAATCATGTTGTGTTATTTACCCTTTCATTTGCAGTGGTCGCGAGCTATTTTTGTCTAATGCTAGCTTCTTTGTGGATGATATTGACGCATGTGACAAGTATCAAAGAGAGTCAGAATCTAACGATAATGAGCAGAAGGTTAGTTTTCCTTGTCTGTGTTTGTGCATATGTCATTTGCATTTTTCATGGAAAAGGGGAAGCAGTCTTTTTTAATCCTAAAGTGATGGTTGTATTTGATTTTGAGTTCTAGCACTAACATAATGGCATGTGTTATAGATGTGTATGGATCTTTTTAGTTTATTAACTTGTGGTTATAGTATTTTTTTAGGGATCAATTGGATCTTGGCCTACATGAGGGAGGGAAGGGAGGAAAAAGGAATTCCCCCCGGGGGATTTTTTAAGGGATCGGTCACCTATCAACTTAACAATTATTAGGTGTACTGTTCGGTTTTTTCTTTTGGGGGGGGGGGGTCTTTTTTAGTCTAAGTAGTCCAATTCACTAACCTCGCTTGGAATAAAGGCTCTATGTTTTTTTTGTTGGTCTTTGGTCTAACTCCATTTGGGCTATAAATTTCACTTGAAGGGGTGAGGATGAAATAATGGGGATGGGAGTTAATGCTATTTGTTTTTGTTGTTTTGTTAATTGTTAATATCCTTACCTGATGGTTGAGACACATCGTAGCAGGTTGTCTAGTAAGTTGTTGTTATGTTAGCTCTTCATTACTTAGATGTGAATATGTGTTATAATTTACTTGCATTTTCTTTGCCAAACTATCTTGAAAGACCAGTATTTTCATCTATTGTTTGGGCACTACCTTGCACCTTCAAGGAGTGATGACCCTAGATGCCTATCTAATCAGATCCATAGAATAGAAGATCAAGGTTCTTGAACAAATGAGTATAATGCTTGCATTTAGTTTGCTTGGACTTCCGAGTAATTGCTTAGTCAAATCAAATTTCAAAGGGAAAAAAAATCTACACAAGGCATATGTTGCCAGAAAGGATCCAGAATAGTACGAGTGTGTTAATTTAGTGTGCTCATGCTAGGACTTCTATGTCTTCTTAGGATGGTAATGACTTCCAGATTTAATTGTCTTTCTCAGTCTCCCGCCATTTCTTACCCTCCTTTGCTATATTAGGTGTGTGATTAATTCGAGTTCTTTAAGCATTAAGTGAATTTTTCTCAAACTGACTGTATATCCTGTTGTGTTGTGTTCAGCCACAGGCAAATGGTGATGCTGATGGTGGTCCTAGCACCTCAACAGCAGCTGATGCTGATGCTAAAGGAGACACTAATGTTGAATCAATTGATGTAGACGATGATGATGAGCTAGACATGGATGAATTGAATGAATTGGAAGCAAGTTTATCGAGGACAACGATCCAAATAAAGGAGCCGGGAGCTGAAGCTTAATCCAAGAACCAGTCAAATTCTGCATGAGGTATATTTGCCTCTGCTGTGCTGTTGAGCATTTTCCTGTGTCCACATCTTGCTATTGTTCCTGCAGGAAAGTTTTTCTACAAGAAGTGCTTGATAAAAATGAAATTGTTAGCAGCATCACTATGAATAATCGGCAGTGATATATAATTGGTTCTCTGCAGTCAATCTTATTGGACCTCCTATCAGACATTTTTGTCGTTTGAAAAGAGGGTAGTTAGTGCAGAGTGTATTTAGTTTTGATGTTGAGTGTCGACCTGCTCTATGCATGTAATTTTATCCTTCTGATGGCCATTGAAGCATGAACCGGAATTGGATTTGCTCACTGTATGCTTTTACTTCTCTTGGGTACCTTAAAGAACCCATTATGTTACGGGAAAAGTCACGATTGAACAAAGAAAACATGAAAAGCTACACTGGACACAAACAGGGGAAGAGCCAAGGTTAGAAAAATGCAGGAACGTGAACTGCATGATATGGTATAACTTAAGGTTCTGTATTGGTTTGGACATTAATGGGGGAAGAAAAGGTTAGGAAAATGCAATAACTTGAACTGCATGATGTGTTGTAGCATATGGTTCTGCATTGATTCGTCCGGAGCGCAAAAATCAGAGCAATAATGCATCCCTTGTTCTGGGCTCCCAACTTTGTATTGTGGAGTCTGAGAAGAGAGTTAAATTGTTGGCAGGTGGATATTTGCTAAAGAGATTTGACACTTCTTATTTATTTGCTGGCTAGTGATCCCCACTTGAGAGAAATTAAGAGGTCGTCGTACAGAAGGTGTGATGAAAATATTCCTCTGCATTCAGAGATGAAAAGGGGCTGGATGCCCTTTCTATACGAAAGCGAAACTAAAGCAAGAATGTTCAAAAGCTGTATAGGTGGCAAGCCAAAATATTCGATATTTTTTAAGTATTGCTACTACGAATATTCCTGGCGTCGTCATCATTATTTCGATTGGCCAAAATCATCATCTTCATCCTCATCGGTCATCATCAGATTTTTATCTGAAAGTATGACAATTATTTAAAGTAATCCATTTTGCAATGTCGGGTTTATCCCGTTTTTACTGGAGAATTTCACAGGAAAATTATATTTATAAAACTTGTGTTAGATTACCCGAATAATAAAGTAACCACGGCGACCCTTTGGAGACTATTTTCTTAAATGAATGTAACCACGGCGACCCTTTGGAGGCTATTTTCAAAAATGAATGTTCGTACCCTCTTTGAACTCGGGAAAATGTTAATATGCTTAGAGGGAAAAATTATCAGGAGTGCAATATCATTTATATATTGTAAGCAACTAGAATATCTCAGATTAAATGAAACAACTAGTATTTTAATTTTTATTGCACGTATATTCTTGGGAAAATCCCATATAAATACCTATTGAATTCTAAAATCCCAAATAAGTCACTCTAACTTCACAAAAGACAAATAAGCCTACAGGTATTAAATCGGAATTTGCAAATTTTGACAAATTACCTCCATGCCCTTTTTCTCATTTCCTTATCCTCTCTCTCTTCGTCGTCTTTTTTACGGCAGAGACACAGCTTGTATGGGAAATTAATGCCGTGGCTGCATCATTCTTTCACTGGGTTTTGTTAGACATTGGAGACGCAGTTGAAATATTTTAGAATAGAGAAGAGAGATCGCCATTGATTTTGGGAGCACACCATTATACAACGGATCCTCTTCTTCTTCAAATAGCGGCCATTGCGAAACTTTGTTGTTTATATTTATGAATCAAAAGAAACCATGGGAACCAAAATATAACAACTATGAGTCATCTTCTTGAGAGAGAGAGAGAAGACACGGCTAGATCTTCTTTTTCCTCAGTCATGATAGCACTAAATATAGTTACTGTCATAGAACATTCTGGTTTTTGGTAAATATCATTAGTGCAGTTGTCAAACCCATTATAAATGTTGTCAATCACATTATTTTATAATAGATTGACTTTTGTAGTCTGAATGACAAGAAAATATTATAGATATTAGTTTAATCTTAATGCTACCTTGTCATTTGAATATATTTAATGTAACTTCTGTCATAGGCTCGTTGTTTTTTTCGTAAATATTGTCATTTTAGTGGTCAATTCCATTACACATGTAGTAAATTATGAAAGTTATTGATATTATGTTTATTATGATGTTTTTCTAGTGTACTTGTATAATACATTGTCAATACATTTTGGCCCTCGTTTAATTCCCCCAAAGGCTAGGCTTAAAACAGGTTACAAAAATTGCTATGCATGTAGTAATTTTCATTATGCAAGTTATCATTCCCATTACATATTTAATAAAGTTGCCTGCAAATGAACTAAAATTGGATTGCAAATAATCAAGTTAGAAGTCTCATAATGCTTTTGTGCAACCTGTTTTAAGTCATTTACATATTATTTTACAAAACAAGTAACGAAAATGACAACTTGCATAATGCAAGTTATCATTTCCATCAAGCGACTTGTAACTTGATTATTTGCAATCCAATTTTAGTTCATTTGCAGAAAACTTTATTAAACATGTAATGGGAATGATAACTTGCGTAATGAAAATTACTACATGCATAGCAATTTTTGTAACCTGTTTTAAGTCTAGCCTTTTGGGGAATTAAACGAGGGTCAAAATGTATTGACAAGGTAGTATACAAGTACACTAGAAAAACATCATAATAAACATAATATCAACAACTTTCATAATTTACTACATGTGTAATGGAATTGACCACTAACATGACAATATTTACGAAAAAACAACAAGCCTCTAACAGAAGTTACATTAAATATATTCAAATGACAAGGTAGCATTAAGATTAAACTAATATCTATAATATTTTCTTGTCATTCAGACTACAAAAGTCAATCTATTATAAAATAATGTGATTGACAACATTTATAATGGGTTTGACAACTGCACTAATGACATTTACCAAAAACCAGAATGTTCTATGACAGTAACTATATTTAGTGCTACCATGACTGAGGAAAAAGAAGATCTAGCCGTGTCTTCTCTCTCTCTCTAAAGAAGATGACTCATAGTTGTTATATTTTGGTTCCCATGGCTTCTTTTGATTCATAAATATAAGCAACAAAGTTTCACAATGGCCGCTATTTGAAGAAGAAGAGGATCCATTGTATAATGGTGTGCTCCCAAAATCAATGGCGATCTCTCTTCTCTATCCTAAAATATTTCAACTGCGTCTCCAATGTCTAACAAAACCCAGTGAAAGAATGATGCAGCCACGGCATTAATTTCCCATACAAGCTGTGTCTCTGCCGTAAAAAAGACGACGAAGAGAGAGAGGATAAGGAAATGAGAAAAAGGGCATGGAGGTAATTTGTCAAAATTTGCAAATTCCGATTTAATACCTGTAGGCTTATTTGTCTTTTGTGAAGTTAGAATAACTTATTTGGAATTTTAGAATTCAATAGGTATTTATATGGGATTTTCCCTATATTCTTTCTTTTACGGAAAAATTGTAACAAGGTCTTACCCAAGAGAATTAATATAAAAAAGTCTATTGAAATTATTAAATTATTCTGAAGTTTTAAGAAATGTCATTGCAAAATATTTTATTTGTTTAATTACTAAATTGGTCTTTTTTTTTTAGTATGTATTGACAATAGAAAGAGTAATAATTATCAACTTAAAGTGTAACGATTAACAACTATCGCAATAAATATTAATAACATATTTTCTCAACGCATCATAAAAATATAATACATGAGTTGTCAACATCTGAAGCGATAATTGTTAATTGTTACACTTTAAATCGTTAAGAATTGCATTTTTAGTTGTTAATGCATATTTTTTTAAAAAAAAAAGGATAAGCGAAATTTGATGATTAAATAAATGAAATTTTTTGTAATGAGATTCCTTAGAACTTTAGATTAATTTGATGATTTCAAGATATTTTTTTTGTATTTAACCCTCGGGTGGGATTTTTTTGCAATTTTCTCTTTTATTTCTTTTTGCATTCGCTCTTTACATAAGATTTTACTTATTACGGTAACGTTAATGAATGCATGCCATTAGGTGGTCCCAATAAGATCAACCCTTTCTAATTTCTTCTCTTTTCCTTCGCTTTTGTTTTTCATACGGACCCCTCTAATTTACCAAACAATAATCGCTCCACTCCGTTATCCTCATCTCAATCTAGCATTTCCTCTGCTTTTAAATAAGAACTCTTTTGAATAACATATAGGTCTAAACTAGAGAGAGAGAGAGAGAGCATTAAAACTAACTGATGATTAAAACTGCCATTAAAATATGATCTCCTAATTATCGCTCACGACTGCAAAATTTTCCTCATCTTGATTAGAGACTCGAATGTTCTGTTATTCTCCATAAAAAAAAATAAGTGTAAAACCAAGAAAACAAGTCTTTATAAGCAAGGAATCCCAAAACAGTACCAAACGTTTCTTTGTAAGTTGCCGAGCAGGCAAACCTCATATAATGTTAATGAAACTGTTGGTTGAATGGAGGCATCAAGGGCCCTCTCAGATACTTTGCACGCCATTACGTGAACCCACTGATACCTTCTTTTTGCTTTGGTTGTTTTGCCACAAAAAGACATGCTATTTGAATAGGGCTAGACTTCATTTATAGGTCCTGCCAAAGCCAACATAATGGGATGTTAATTAAGTCAACGTGTGTCAAGACATTGTTTTAGTGCATGAGTCATGAGGATTTGCTTTAGTCCAACAAATAATGATGAAGTGACGGAGAGTGGGCGTAGGTGGCTGTCAGAAGGCAATGAAGAAGTTAAAATAAGATGAAATAAGAAGGGCTTAATTGCTGTAAGATGAGGAAATAACAAAGCTCCCTCCATAATTCTTCATATCAAAAAATTGGATTTTGTAATTAAAGTGTTAGCTTTTGCTTTTTCCTTTTCAATTGACATCGTGATGAGACAGAGTTGGCAATATGCCATGTAACCACAACCCAGTACTCTGCTGCAGTGTTTTTTTTTTCCCTCCCTGTTTTCTTGCTTGATTTGTTATTTAAGAATCCATTTTATCCAGATCACATGCAATGAAACAAGAAAGTTTTCTTGATTATGATATGATGGGAGAGAGGAAAAATTGAATGACGGTGGAGTCTTTAGAAAATCTTGCCTTGCTTGCTTTATGGTTATGCCTACGGACCCATAGTTAAATGTTAAAGCGATTGTTGTTCTTCTGTTCTTTTGCCGAGTATCGTTATTTTTGAATTGGAAAAGCCGTTTGAAAGTTACTACTACAACTTGACCTCCCAGAAACCTCATTACGTGATGTAGTTGTTGGTCTTGTTCATATAACTGGAAAATTTTGATGCAGAAAATCACGGTTATGAAATGGAAATAATTGACCACATTTGACATACTCAGGTTACCATATTGACCCAACCTGATCTTATCTTCGTTATCGTGGGGTTTTCCTGTGGCTTTCCAATAACAGCAATCAATTAATCGAAAACAAAGCATGTTAGCGAGTAGACCCTTGCAGAATATAAAAAAGGGCACTGAAAAAAGAAGCCGCATTAAAGTAATGTTGAAAAGGGAAGCACTTAACGTAGAGTTCCGGGGGATGGGACTTGCATACTAAAAAGAGGTAACAAAGAAACTGCTAACACAGAGACAAGAGCATTCTGCATAATGCACTGTGGGAAAAGCATAGAGAATGTAGCAACCATTGAACAAAGCAGAGAAATGGGTAGGGTTACTGTGAAGTTGATATTTTAGCCATTACAGAATAATGGCTTGCTGGGCTCTCAAACTTCATGAGGGTGTGAAGGCTGAGTCTCTTCTTCTGCCACCTTTTCCTTGCCACACAATGCTCTTCCTGCTTCTTCAACCTTTCTGGCAATCTGGGTCATAATCTTGGCTTTGATCTGTCCTCTTCGGGGAGGAAGCCTCACCACCTTACTTGGTGGTGCAGAACCAGAATTTTCACTGTTCTTTTGCATTACTTCAAAATTAACAAGTTTTGACAGAGACTTGGAGATATAAAAGGATAATGAAATAACAGAAATCTCTACGTATCTATGCTTCACAAAAGTGCGAGGCATATACCTATATAATGGTGAACTTAAAGACGGCAGGTTCTGTTACCTGCACCTTTCCCACTTAAAGAAAAGAGGAAAACTTGTGGGGATAAAATTGTTTCCCAGTTAGTGGTGATTAACGTCACTAGGTGATTAAAAGGTTTATCTTCCAAGCGCACAGAGAAGTATCTGCTAGTTGGGAGACATTGGAAACTTATTGCTTGGAATCTAAGAAATACTGATGTTGACACAGGTGCGAGACATAATAATATTTTTGTGATTTAATTTCTTATCGACAAATTGAAACTACGTGGATAAGTCGTGGGTTAATCTAGTGACCAGACAAACTATCTTTAAGAATTGTTGAAAAAAATGCTCAAGACTTTTGGATCTTTCTTGGTTACTGTGTTTAAGGGTCGTGACCCCGGTTGTCTCCCCTGAAAGTGACCCAAAGTAATTCTGATATAGAAAAGCAGACAAGCCTAACAGGTGTACTCTTAGTAGAGAGAGAAGACAAAATTGTATAAGCAGTTCATGATGAAGCCATGAGATATCTAACCAGGTTCACTGGTTCTGACGCGAAACGCATCCCACTTACGAAGATCACTTTAGTTTCAGTGACACATTTTCAGTTTGGCGCTAGCTGTTCTGTACGACAGATCGAGTCATAATCTTTTGAACATTGTAAAAGCTGAAACAGAAGAGGAAAAAAATGTCTTCAACTTATCCTAAATGGCTGTAGAAGTCTCATCAGTGTCCTCAGGTCCTTCAGCTGACGGGTACCTGCTTTGCATGCTCAGAGGAAAAAGCACAAGATGCTAAAATGCTGACAGAGACGCTGTCAAGAAAATGGAAATGGAAAAACTGTATAGTACGAGATGAACGAAGAAGGAAATGCAAGGGAGATACAGATAACTTCTTTATCATATCAGAATATGCGTTTAGGAAATCAGAGTAAGCCCACCATGATCCGAGAAAGATGAAATTTTGAATCTCGTTTCATTCTCAAATAAGCTTCCCCTGCAGAGGAAAAGAGATCTGCAAGAGCCTGCTTAGAAAATAATCTAGTCATTCATAAAAGATCCTTGACATGTCTTCGGTAAATTTCATTACTTTAACTAGAACAATGTCTCTATTATTACTCTATATTCCATTTCATTAGTTCACAGATATTCTTCAGCCCCCACGAACTCAGTTCTCGATTTTATGTCCAGAACCTGTAGAAAATGTGGCAGTTGAGACTTGAGACAAATGACAAACACGTACATGCTATGTTAGTCACTTAAAGCAAATAAAGGGGAGATACTACATGATAGTTGGGGTTGTAGAGATCAGCATAATGACGCCTGGTCTCCTCGAATTAAGGCTTGACAAAGGTAGATTTCAAGACAACACAAGTAGTTATATGGAGGAGTTATGCAGTTGGTAGCATCCATTTCCATCGAAAACAAGAAGTGATACAAGGACTTTAACTTGCTCTCACCTTTGTCCACTGCTACTCTTCATAATTCGAACTGGGAGGGTGTTTTGCTTTTAGCAATACATTCTTTTGTGTAAAATATTACAGAATCTATAGATATTCTCTACTTGTCTAGGATTTTACTGATATTTGAAAATATTCTGAAACCTCATTGTTATTAAATCAGTGTTTTGAGACTTCATTATCATTCTCTTGTGAATTTTCTTAGCTTAGAGTTTCGACCAACAATAACTTAAGGGCCTTTTTGGTTCAATTACAAATTCCTCTGATGGTGCAATGCAATGCGGAGCAATATTCATCAGTACATATTTGTTTGATATGTTCTTAGGCATTAGTTGGGTTTTATATTTTGATTAAATAGGTAGTATAAAAATAAAATGACGGCAATGACCCCATCCAAAAAATATTCTTACTCGCTCTTCCTTGGCACTATAGTTATACCAAAGGAACAAGTTTAACAAGAACGTTAACCAACGAAGTTATGGCATAATGTCCTTGTTTTATTGTTGATTGGTTAAATATTATTCCAGTTCTTAATATAAAAACTAACTGAAAATTTGATTTGATTTTAAATATAATGTTTCAATCCATTTTGTTTTTAATATTTATTCATTCTTTCCTAGACAATCCCTATCATGCTAAGAAGTTTTCATTAATAGATAGTTCTAATATGTATGATTAACAAAGATATTTTAATAAAAACAATACTTATTTATTAAAATTAATTAATTTTTATAAATCAGTTAACTGGCTCTTATATTAAGAATTAGAAGTAGTATTTATGTAAAATTTTCTCCATTAGAGTTAGATGCATTGAACAAGACTCATTAGTGCTCGTTGCCTTTTTTCCACTTAACGAAACTTTATTGGAGAACACGAGTCGTGTATTTTGTCCGGGGTTGAATGAAGGATTCTTTTTGTGGTCCATCATCAATTAATAAGTAATACAGATATACTTCCTCACTCTTTCACAGATAACTTAATTATTGAGATGATTTCATTCTTACGTTGATTTTAATTCTAAATATAAGATTTATTTTTTATATTTATCAATTTTTTAAATTATCCCCTTTGATGCAGCCCAGCCATAACTAAATAAAAGAGAGAGGGAAAGGATAATAAAGAAGATAATTATAGTGTTTTAGGAAAAACAAATCATATGTCTTATAGTTAACCAACTTACTTAACTTTCTTAATCTAATCAAATTAGTCAAATAGATTTTATATTAAAAAGTGAAGGAATAATATATAACGTGGTTTTATTTCCTAGTAATTTTGCAAATAATTGCTTTCAGTGGGGAAATTATTTTGGGAAAACCATTTTAGAAGTATCTATATTTTTTTTTTCAATTTTCAAATTGGTATCTATATGTTTTTTTTATTAATTAAATCTTTAATTTTGTTCTGTTAACACTGTTAACCCTTACTTAGAAACTGAAAATACTAATAGAACAAAGCTGCAAGAGCTAATATTACTTAAAAAAATAATATTGAATAATTTAATTAATAGAAAAACATATAAGATCAAATTAAAAATTGAGAAAAAGCATATGTACCTCCAATATACTTTTTCAGATATTTTCGATGAATAAAGACAGTTTCTGCGCTCAACAAATGATTAAATTCTCTGGCTAAATGCCGGACTAATTGGGCCCGAAGATGGAAACTCTCAAACAAAGGGCTAGCCCATGAATCAGTACTAATGGACGGTCAAGGTCACCTTGGGCCGGGCTCGCTTCTAAATCATGGGCTTTTAAAGATCATAGATGTATATAATCATGGATACAGGCTTTAGTTAGTTTCTAGTCCTGGCTAAACCCTAGCTGCGCGTTCCGGCGGCGCCACTCTTCCACATCAGCCATGGCCGCCGCAGTTCGCCCGCTCGTCACCGTCCAATCTCTTGAGGGTGATATGGCCACTGATGCTGCTTCAACTGTTCAAATTCCTGATGTCATGAAGGCTGCCATTCGCCCCGACATTGTCAACTTCGTTCACGCCAACATTTCTAAAAACAGTCGCCAACCCTATGCCGTCAGCAAGCGCGCTGGTCACCAGACCTCTGCCGAATCATGGGGTACTGGGCGTGCTGTGTCTCGTATCCCCCGCGTCCCTGGCGGCGGTACCCACCGTGCTGGTCAGGGTGCTTTTGGTAATATGTGTCGTGGTGGTCGTATGTTCGCTCCGACCAAGATTTGGCGCCGCTGGCACCGTAAGATCAATGTCAATCAGAAGCGTTACGCCGTCGTTTCGGCCATTGCTGCCTCGGCAATCCCATCCATTGTTATGGCTCGTGGCCACAGGATTGAGTCTGTGCCGGAAATGCCTCTTGTGGTCAGCGACTCAGCTGAGGGTGTTGAGAAGACTAAGGAAGCTATCAAGGTACTGAGGCAGATCGGCGCTTTTCCTGATGCTGAGAAAGCAAAGGACAGCCACTCCATCCGAACTGGTAAGGGGAAAATGAGAAATCGCCGATACATCTCTCGCAAGGGTCCTCTGATTGTTTATGGTACTGAAGGAGCCAGAGCTGTGAAAGCTTTTAGAAACATTCCAGGGGTCGAGGTTGCTAATGTCGAGAGGCTGAACCTTCTCAAGCTAGCTCCAGGCGGTCATCTGGGCAGGTTTGTTATTTGGACCAAGTCTGCTTTGGAGAAGCTTGATTCGATTTATGGATCATTCGACAAGCCTTCAGAGAAGAAGAAAGGGTACTTTCTTCCAAGGGCCAAGATGGTTAATAGTGACCTGGCTAGGATTATCAACTCCGACGAGATTCAATCCGTTGTGAGGCCCATCAAGAGGGAAATTAAGAGGGCACCACTCAAGAAGAACCCGCTTAAGAACCTGAATGCTTTGTTGAAACTGAACCCATATGCTAAGACTGCCAAGAGGATGGCTCTTCTTGTTGAGGCGCAACGGGTTAAAGCAAAGAAAGAGAAGCTTGATAAGAAGAGGAGTTCTCTAGCTAAGGTGCGACATTATTATTTTCTCGCATCATTATTTATTTAAATTATTGCATGCAGACATAAGTTTGCTTATATGGCTTGCAACTTTCTTGAAATGGTCATTGTCAAATTGTAATTGTAAATGATCTTTAACATGTCCCGCAGTTGCTAGTTTTAAGACATAGTAGACACTTGCATCCATTCGTGTTGCTTGCTCATAGTTGTTTAATGTCATGTATTGTTTCTACAGAATTGCAACAATATTCTTCAGGGAAGCAAATGTGATTGTCATCATTATGTTTTGTTTGGTTTACGTTGTTCTCTGGTCGTTACGGTATACGCTTTGGTTTGCTAGTCGTCACAGTTGAGCTCTATAGGATCATGCTTCAGGGAAACAAGTTTTTCCTGTTACACACACCCGCACATCCATCCATGTTGAAAAATAGAGGAGAGTTCATCTAGAAATTGCTCTACCTCTTTGGCCACGCTACTGTACTCCGCAGAGTAGGCGTGATTTAAAAACACTGTTCAGTTTTTATCCTCTTGTGATAGGGAAAAAAAGTGCTTTTATTGGTTATTGTTTTAATTAGCCTTTGTATGTACTCTGCTCTTGTTTGCTGCCAGGAGGATGCTTCTGCTATTAAGGCTGCAGGAAAAGCGTGGTATCAAACCATGGTGTCGGACTCTGATTATGCAGAATTTGAGAACTTCTCCAACTGGTTGGGTGTTTCACAGTGAAGTCTTGTGCTATAGAATAGGGCGTAGCTTACATTGTGTTCTATTTTTATTATTTTAATCATATATGCAGTTTTGAGATTACAATTACCAGTTACCTGCGGGAGTAAAGCTTGAGTAATAGAGAACATTTGTTACGGCATTTTCCCTTCCAACCTCATCCTTGGTTAGGCTTGTGTGTTGTTGCGGATGTTTGTCATTAGTCTGGTGTATGCAATTTGGACACCAATAAATTTTGGTACCGAACATGTTGATCTTGAAACGATGATATTCTTTGCTTTGTTTTGGTGTGATAGAATCTGCAGCTTAATTAAAAGTCATTGTGACTGACCAAAGGAAGAAGGATGTTTATTAGTGCTTTTAGTTGGTTTAAATTTTGGGTTGTGACGTATATATTGGAATCCTGAATGCTTGATATCTAGTTCTGCACTCTGAAGGGTTGAGGGGAAGAAATTTTGAGTTGGCGCGTGCATAGCACTATATTAAGGTGGTGATTTCTCATGGTTGGCTCTAACACCGGAGTACCCAACTTGAAGTGGTCAAGCCATCAGGAGAATGTTGACGTCTATTGCTTATTTTTTGCTTAACTTTTAGCTGAAGGTAATGCTTCTCTCCAAACGGGATTAGCAATTGCAAATGATTACGATTATTATCTTTCGATTGATAACTGGAATTGCGTCTGGAAGATGAGATCTCTCCTTACAATGTTTTTGTGGGGTCGTATTCGGCCTTGTGTCCAATGCATTCACATTTAAAACTTGGATGTAATTCTCGGGAAACGGATCCCACCACCAGGGCGATCCCCATCTCTTTTTAGATGGATCGAAATTTTTATTATTTAGCCCAGTTAGTTAGTAGGAATTACTTGGTCATATGAGATTATACGAAGCCATTCGTTGGATTATTCATCACCATAAAGGGGGGTGTGCGACATGTTCACCTCAATTACTGTGAGGAAAATCATGAAAGCTGCGAAACACTACCACCAAGCTGTTGATGGAAGTGAGATCTCATCTAACGTATTAGTGACTTGGAGGGCGTCAAAGCTTTCATGATCCCATAATGAGAATCAAAAATGCAATTTGTACATTAGAGCACACGCCTTGAGATCCTAAATTTCTGTATCGATAGGGTCCAAGGGATGACATAAAATGTAGGTTATACGTTACATCATTCTCTGGTGAATTCCTATTGCTGTGAATTTGATAGCATTTTGCATTGCAATACTAACAACACAAGTTGCCAATACAGGCGGGCGGAACCATAACCGAATCAGAAACTACCGTAACTGGAAAGGCATTTTTGGAACGAAATACGGATAAATGCACAGACGCCGTGGGTTTGTTGGAATAGTCTCTCAGTCTCTCAGTCACATTATTATTATTTTAGGGGAAAAAAGAGGCCGTTACTGTTACTGTTATTCAACAAACTCCATCCTCCACAGTAAATTCCCTGTAAACCTCTATGACGGAACGACCGGAACCCCTTCTCCACCGTAACAAAAAGCCATTCCTTTTTTCAGCTATATCCTTCCCAAACGCAGAGAAGCGACTTCTTGGAGGGAAAATAAATCTCTGGGATCTAGTAGTAAATAATAGTAGAAATAAATACCAATCACTTGTGAAGTCGTCGCGCGCATAGAGGGCAGTAATAATGCGAGCCGAATTTGGTGGTTCAAAGGCAAGCAACTGTAAGAAGGTGATAGAATGGCGTTCATTAATTGTGGGGGGCGAAGGAGAAAAATTAAAGAGAAGAAATGAGGGGGCCCCGCGAGAGAGCTAAGAAGTGACAAGGGGGAGGAGGATGAGACAACATGGAAAGCAGGGCCCCCCTCCCCCTAATGCACCGATGTGTCTCGTCACACCCGATTCCTCCCTCCTTTCATTACCCTACCCTGCTACTGCTGCCGCACTCCCACTTTTCTTTTCCTCAATACTCCAATAAATATCCCATTAATTTAGTTTAATTCTGACTAGGAATATTGGTCTCCAAGCTCCTCCATTAATTTGGTGCATTCTCCCTTTCATGAACATGCATCTTCCCCTCCTCTTAGTTACTACTACACGCCACTTTCAGTTTCTTTCATAACTCTTAACTATAACTTAATTTTATAAAATGCGTGCAAAATTTATAATTTTCTTTAGATATGTCTTTCACCCACGGTAAGAAAACAGAACCCCCCACACATTACTATTAATGATCTTAATTTAACGTAATTTCATAATAACCCTCTTCCGTGGATTCAGCTAGTAAGAGGGTTGGACACTCTTATTAAGAGAGAGGGTTTGATCCTTGAATCAGTCACAGTGTTAGGAGAGACATATCCACAACTAAGTGAAACGACCTTTCTGAGACTAATTCTCATGTGTTAATACCTTTAACTTTTAACCGAACCCAACCTCTTTTTTAAAATTTTTTGTAACAACAAAAAAAAGCATAATTTCATAGTGCTGTGAATTCTTTTAACAAAATTTAAACTATTCTTTAAATCTGAAGGTTAAGAATGAATGGAGTGCATATGCTATTTATTATTTATAAATATCACAATTATAATTTGTTAATGATACATTTTTGTATTTTTTTTATAAATCTTTTTATTCTCTTTTGTGAAAAAAACCCTTTTAAACGTCATTTGCTAAAAGAAAAGAAATGGGCCCCACCACCCCCAGCTCCTCTCATCCCTCCCTCGCTGCTGCTGCTGCTTCTTCACTTCAATTGCCATCTCATATATATTCACTATAACGACGCAACCTCTGGCTTTCTCTCAGTGTCTTCCCCTCCTCCACCTTCTCCATTTTCATCTGCATGGAGGTCCAAGGCCGGTCATGATTTCCTCCTTGCCGGCGTCTCAAATACACCGTTTCCGACCTTTCTCTCCTCTTCCCCGAATGTCTTACTGCGCTCTCTCATTTCCTCTCTCTCCAACTGGTTCGTTGTACTCATCAATATTGACCTACTTTTAGTGATCCCTTTGTTTGGATCCCTGAAATTCGTGCTGCCTTTCCCTTTTATGTCGAGACCGTTCCTTCTCTGTTAGCTGATTGAGTCCATCCAGCTCCTTTTTTCCGTCCAAAAGTTATTTGAAAATCATCGGTTGCGCGTTACTCTGTAGTCACCATGCTGGATCTTAATCTCAACGTCGTTTCCTCTGATTCCGCGTCCAATTCTGTCGACGTGCCTGCTGAGAATCTTGTCCTACTTTCTGGTAGCCAAATGGATAGCTCTGGCAGCTTGAATTCTTCCATCATCAATGCTGATACCTCTACCAATACTTTTGATGAAGACTCTTGCTCTTATGGTGATGCCTTTGCTAACAACTTCGGAACAGTGAAGAAGAATAACATAGATGATGGCACAAGCTACAAAGCAGTTCATCTTCCTGTAGGTGAAGGTGAAGATGTCTGTGATCGGACCATCCAGCTTTTTCCGATCGCCGGTGCTGAAGAGGGTCGTGGCACTGGATTGAGAATCGGTCAGCAATTTCCAGGTTCGTCTTCAAGTAAGGGATGGCTGGATTTCCTGTGCAAGGATGTGGGTCCCGGTGGAACTCCGGAACAGAGGATGCCGCCGCCGCCGCCGCCTCCTCAAAGAGCGCAGGTCAAGAAGAGTCGGCGGGGACCGAGGTCGCGGAGCTCACAGTATCGCGGTGTTACATTTTATCGAAGAACTGGAAGATGGGAATCACATATATGGTCAGTGGCCGAAAATTCGATATACTGTTCGGTATCGTAGATAACCGATTATTTGCAACGCTACATACACATATTTTGCCTTATTTTTGTTCTTCATTTTCATTCGTCTTTTCTGAACCTACTGTTTTTGGTACTGTGTGCAGGGATTGTGGGAAACAAGTGTACTTGGGTAAGCGAGGAACCATGGTGATAATAGAAATTCATTTTCTGCGATTTATGTTTACTTTGTTGGACACTGGAACGTGATTCTGGACATTCTCGCTTTTAGTTGAGTCCTTTTCCTGCATGCTTTGAATATCCTATTTCATGTTTTTTCTTGTAGGCGGATTTGATACAGCACATGCTGCGGCAAGGTATAATGTTATTTTATTATGAAGTTTATTGAAATGATAATTGTGTTTTTAGTTGGACCAAACTGACTCTGATTTAAATATATTTCGTTATAATTTCATCCGTGATCCGGTTTTCAACTTCAGGGCATATGATCGAGCCGCAATCAAGTTCCGTGGCCTTGATGCTGATATTAATTTCAATGTTAATGACTATGAGGAGGATATAAAGCAGGTTAGTGAGCAGATGATCTCAATGACTGTAGTTCATATCATCCTAAATTTTAGCGGAAGTTTGACTTACGGTGGTAATTCTTCTGCAGATGAGTAATTTCACGAAGGAAGAGTTTGTGCATATTCTGCGGCGACAGAGCACTGGCTTTTCAAGAGGAAGCTCTAAATACAGAGGAGTTACTCTGCATAAATGTGGGCGATGGGAAGCTCGCATGGGGCAGTTTCTAGGAAAGAAGTAAGAAACCCTTAAAGTGAATTGAACTTATATTTGACCTTTGCATGTCTTTTATTTGCCTATGTATGCCATGCGTGTATATTATATTATATGTAGCCTTCAAATTTTATCCTTCCGTCGACTGAAAAGTAGGTAGGGGTTCCATATGCTTAGTTTCTTAAGAGCTTGGTTTCTTTGCGATGAGGCCGATCTCTGTTTTTTAATTGGTTTAGGGTTCATTGCTTGCCTGCAGGTATATATATCTCGGGCTATTTGATAGCGAAATAGAGGCTGCAAGGTCTTATCATTCAAATATCAGATGATTGCGGGCTGAAAGTCTTTATCTTTTGGACTGTTTTTTTGTTATGTCTCTTTCATACTAAGAGTGCCATGATCTTATGAAACCAGGGCGTATGATAAAGCAGCTATAAAATGCAATGGGAGGGAAGCAATGACGAACTTTGAGCCAAGCTCATACGATGGGGAGATAATCTCTCAGGCAGATAATGAAGGTTCGTTCTTTGCTTTGCCCTGCTTTATGAGAAGCGTCATTATAGCGCAGTTTTTTTTGACAGCATATCTGTTTTGAGACTTGCGCAGATGGCCACCCAAATCTTGATCTTAGCTTGGCCATTGCTCCCCCTGCTTACTCTGATGGTTTTCAAGACCAGCATGGCTGGGCCAATCTTCCTATTGATGGGAGATTTGCGGTAATGTTAAGAACCTCCTGCTCAGTTTATTTACGGGCTCTGCAATATTGCTTGTGTATTTATATCTTGATTCTCATTTTGTATGTATTTCCACTTGTAACGTCCTATATCTTCATCCTGTTAGCTCGAGAACTCTGCATCAAGGTTTTTGAAGGGTCAATCGTCTCATGTTTTCCCGATTACTCCCCAGCATCCTTCTGCCTGGAATAGTGCTGATTTCTTTCCCATCACTCAGGTAGTTGTGGCTACCAATTGGATCTTTTTCTCTCTTTTCCCCCTCTTAGGCTAGCAGTTAAGATTAATCAGTCTCATTTGTGTTGTCAGGAAAGAGCAATGGAGAAAAGAATGGAAGCTAATTCCCTGCCAAACTGGGTATTTCAATACCAAGGTCCATATGGCGAGGCAACTTTGATTCCATCCTTCTCTGCTGCAGCATCATCAGGATTCCCTTCAACAAGGTTACCACCACCAGCAGCTGATAGTCAGATTCACTTTCCAAACATGACGATCCATCCTTAGTTTTCTTCATCAATCGCTAACTCTAGCATCCCATCCCCTCTCTAAAGCAGAAGCTGATGAAAACCAAGTCGTGAGTCAGAGCTCCAATATAAAATCATCTAGCTTGATCGGTAGGGAGATCGTGGCTCGACGATAAGTGTTTATCGGGTTGCTCAAGAGATCTTGCCATTGAATTTTACTTAACGTTTAATCGATTAATTTTCATCAGAGCAAACTGCTATGCCCAGGTCATTTGGAAACTATGACTTTTTCTGTGCTTTATACGGCACTAGTATCTGTTTCAGCAAAGAACTAGAACTGTTGGCATTTCCTCCTCCAGCATTCGTATTCGGCTTCTTTTTTTTTTCCTTTTTTGTTGGGTGAACATATTCAGCTTGTTTATGTTCAAGATAGATGAAGCAAAAATTGTTTGTTGAGTTTTACAAATAAGCAGGAATTTCCTTCATAAAGAAAATACTCCTCCAGATGAACATGCCATTCAATTTCCTATATAAGCAAAAGAGATGGAAGGAAAAAATGAACAAGTGTATTGTGATGTGTAAACCTTCTATATGTGTGGTGATATGTTTGAATGCATGCATGCTAGAGTAGAAAGAATTTATTTAGTCAGAAATGCTGACCTTATGTATACTTGGTGTGCCCCATATGAGTATATGTACATGTTTTCCTGCTTGGTTTGATGGGTTTGCACATTTGAAAAAAGAGGGCAGAGAACCTATCAATCATTACTGTGTACTCCTCTGATTTTAAATACTAGACCTTTTTAAGACAATGTCTTATAAAATAAGTTTTATATTTAGGAGAGTATCAAATTTGAGGACTGCAAGAGTATTTATTATTATGAATATGAAATATTTGAATTACATCAATTGGTCTTCTTGATATGAGGCCTTCAGTCTCCCATCCCCAGATTTGAATTCAGCAGCCTCTCTCCCCTGAACGGGTGAGCTTAGAAATTGGATCCCACATTGATTTACGTCTTACCAAGCAAGCAGGGTGCGTTAAGTGTGAGAAGAGTTGAAACTGTGGAACGTATCATAATAAATTCGTAACAGCTCACCTGACCTGAGACGTTTTGTGTGGCGACGAAGCAAGAGCAAAGAAGGGAAAGAATGAGGAGTGAAAATGAAAGAAGGGGGAAGAGGAGAAGTACGAGAAAATTAAAGTGGGGATTCATAATGATAGTGTCGTGTAGTGAGGCCACGTGTGACGTGTTGAAGTTAAGGAGTTTATATCTCTACGTCCCGTCCCGTCCCTCTCATTGGGACCAAAGTAATTCGCGCATTCCTCGGCTTTACCCGTACTGTCCATACGAGAAGAACATCATGAATGAAATAAAATAATGGCAGTGACTACAACTAAATTAATGGATTTAATTAAAGGTCTTCCTTGCTCTGCTTTTAACTGCCTGGTTGGTTTGCGAATGCAAGTGATTGTAAATAGTAAAAGGAGCCATTATGGTGGCAGGCTTTTGATTTGAAAATCTGCGTGGGAGGGGCCTATCGCATCCGTACTCTTACATCTCTAAAAATCTTTTTGTCGCTTTTCGAATCCAGTGTCTGTCTCTCTGCTCTCCAAACTTCGAGGCTGCGAATGAATGGGCAAATCTGAGACTGTAACTCGGGGTTTTCTTCCTTTGTTGGGCTCTATGCTTACATTGTAATGGCACGATCTGAGTCTCTAGGTCTACCAACTTCCTCATTTGCAAAATTAATGCCTCTCTCCCCCGTGTTATTATTACCACCCCTGTTCTTTCCAGTTCCTGGATGGATTTTGATTCGCCTTTCTTTATGTTTATATCGCCGTCGTCCCTCGAGACTTACAGCCTTCACTGTTTCTGTTTGCCTCTCTTTTCAGGCCAGAGTCCTGTCCATTTCCTACGTGAAATATGTTATGATTTCGAGAAAGGAAGTAATGTAGAGATACGGATTCATACCGGGGAAATGGATAGGATTTCCTAAATTACACAGAAGCGGTAATTTCCAACCAAAAATGTGATTAATATAAGTAAAAACTTATGAAAAAATATATTATTCATTAATTATAACTAACACATCTGAATACACACAATCCCCAGCTAGATTATTGTATCCTGGGACAATGAGATGAACTTTATTAGTTATTATATCTCGTTAAAAATTTAAAAAAATCTGACAAACTTGTGCTCAAATTTGCTTGTACCGAATGCTTCAATGTAACGTGTCCATTATAAAAGATGATGATAGAATGACAATGAAAGCACAAACTCTCGCAATGAATCGATTTATTGGCGATTGTAATACCTCAGAATCCACCAGGCAAGGCATGTGGTTGTTGCAAAATCACGAGGTTAGCGTAACATGACTCTAATTCATTGGTCTCTATTAAGCATTAACAAATGAGAGCTTGAACTGCTACCTTTGTACTGAAAGCGATCTGTGCTGAAAGTAACGCCGTGGGAATCTAGTGGTTCCACCAACCTATGTCAAAAGTTAAATTCCATTGTCGAACTCTATAATTGATCCACCTTTGCTTTCCTAACGTCTTATATATTCATGCCTCCTCCAACTTTCTACTCATTTTCTCTTTCTTCCTGTTTTATATTCTTCAATTCTATCCCATTGTTAGTATATTCCCAAGTCCCAACATTTTTTTCAAAAAAATTCTCCCACGTCTTTTCTAGCAACCCTCCTTTATGATGCGGACAATCAAAATAAGATACTACATATCTTTACGCAAGTTGTGTGAAGCAACCTAATCCTAACCCCACAAAACTAGACATAATGCGCTTCATGTTTATTCAATTCAAGAAAGGTGGCACTGGGCGGGCAGCGACTATTCCTCCGGTGTCCTCACAGTAAGCACACGATTGTCCAACCAAACCAACCAGGGTGCCAGGTCCAGCGGTACGACAATTCACAGGTTGTCCTCTCTCTGTCTGCGACCCACGTTTCCTTGCAGCCTTTTGGCAGATCTCTATTACATGCAAAGACGTCAAAGGGGTTCAGCAGAGAATTGTTGGATGAAGCCTGCCACTGCATGCCATGTCATTTGGAAACCCAACCTATCTGCATCCTATTTCTCGCGAAGTATCTGTGAGCCTCTCACCGTTACGGGCCAAACATGGTTCGACCTGTCAGCGCCGAATCACCATTTCTGGCGGATCAGCTAACTAGGGTCTGTTCCCACGCTCCAATTACATGTAACTTCGCAGCGCAAGAATTGGCGACAGCTTTCAGCTTCTAAGACTCTCAAGATGTTGACGGTGCATACTAGTTGAACACACGCCACGTTACATCGTTAAGAACTTAAGATGGTGGGTTGGTGAGTATTAACTGGAAAAGTCATAATCACATAATTTTTCAGAGAAATTATATTTAATGACTTCACTATAGCGATATTTTTTTTTGGTTTACAAAGAGGGCCCAAGCCCAAAAGCACAAAAAGACAAGTCTATTCCATACCAACCAACGTACGAACAGTTCCAAACTCTTCAGATTCAATACGGTCAACTCCATCCCTTTCCACTGCACGCACAGTATGAGGAGCAACATCCTCCACATGTCTCCAACCCCCTTGTTTGAGAAAGCTAAGCTTCGCTAGACCATCTGCGCTTACATTCGCCATTCTCCTCACTACATTCACTATAACGATTTTACTTCTACACATAAATACAGAAAATCTAAGCTGTAAATTAGCTGGCAAGTACTAAAACGATTTTAGTGCTCTATACATGCAAACAGAATATCATTGGCTTCTCACAGAATTGTCTAATACAATTCAGTCCCGAGTAATAACAATCTCCCATTCGCTCAAAAAAAGCAACAGATAGAGTAATATTTTTATATCCGCCTACTTCCAAAGCCTGAACCAGACATACAATTTACAGAAGCAGATCGAGAGCATTTGAAGCTTGGCATCAACCAAAACAAAAGCTCCGCACCAACCAACTTAACATTGTCGGTCCAGACAGGGACTCCATCACCTACTGCAGTAGTTCTCCATCACATGTTCCATAAAGGACAACGACCAAAAGCCTGCGACCCAGCTTAACTGCAGACATGTTGCAGAAAATAAGTTGCTATCACAGACCATTACATATAGGACAAGAAATTCTGAAGGTTGGGAAATAATCTCATGTGAAAAAGAATTTATTACGGCATAATTAAAAAATTAAGAATGGATTTTTAGCTCACCGTGATTGGTACTGACCCAAGCCCCCTATTTTGGCACAGATGATGCCTCGTCAAATCATCAGCTTATACTCGCCATAACCTCTTTGAAGAGCTAGGTAATACTCCAGACATGTAATGTGATGATTAAAAAAAAATTGATTTCCATCCCATTCACCACCTGTCTTGCCAAACGTTATGAGAGAACCAGATGCACATGTTCGCTAATAAAATTAATCACCCAAAATCCGAAGCTGAAAAGAGAACCCAAATGAGTATCATGATGCCTATCATAATCCACTTGATGTCAGAGAGGAATCAGATTTTAGGATACCAGAATCCAAAGCTGAAAAGATAACAATGTTTGCGGAGACTCGCATCTACTTTCATTTACTTGATAGAGTTGATGGTCCCTCAAGGAATTTGAAAGAGAATTCAATATTTCTTAGCTATGAATATCTGAATAGGACAAACCACAACGTCAATATCTTTACACAAACAGAATTAGGCAGGGACATGGTGCAAAATAAGATATTTGAATCCCCTCTCAAGGCAGATCATCAAAAGCATATGTTCAAAACTTGATATTCTCATAATTAGAGATGAAGTTGCTATACAACAGTCGCTCATCATTCAAAACCTCCGACATACCCAGACCACTGAAGTTCCTAGAATCATTCCAACCATCCCACAGGCTATTTGATGAAAGCATATTAGTATTGAATTGCTGGGAGTGAAGTTGCTGGTAAATTGAAGGATTGTTAGGTTGGAATTGATCAAGAAGCTTTGAAGTTGTATATGAATCATTTTGAGGGGGAAATCTGTCCCCAACATATTGTGAAAATCTCAAATTCTGTGACTGCTGCATTAACAGCTTAAGCCTAGCATCATCTTCATCAGGATAGAATTGTGACAGAAAAGATTGCCTCATGTCAAGAGTTGAATTATTCAGCTTTTCTGCTAGCTTCCCTTCACTAAATTCCAATATTGCAGGATCACTGACTTCAACATCTCTAATCCTGCCAACATTTCCAGAGGAAGGAACATATTGCCCTTGCAATTGTCTCACTGGGAAGGAAAAATTGTCACAAAAGCATATCAATAAGAAAAGTAGACATCCCAATCAAGAAGGGGAAGCACGAGAAAAAAGGAGTAAATCTTGAGCGAAAAATAAGAACTCATACCAGAAGCATTATAATTCTTTTCCACTCTCCCACATGAAAATCCAGGAGGTATTCTGCTAGATGCCGAAAATCCAGGTGGCGTTGAAGAATGAGCATTCGACACTAACAAAACATAGCAAATAAAATCCAAGGAGAAATTCAGTGTTATCAATATTGGTCTATGTTTAGTGAATAAGCCTTGAAAGAATTTTGAAAAGCATGTTAAAATATTTCCATGATGGAAGGTCAAATTAATAATATAGCAACCCAAATAGATAAGACGAGAAGGCCACATAATAAATATAACTACATAAGGATATACTAAATCTAAAGTCTAAAATGTAAAAATCAACTACTAAGCAGGATTGTTAATTAAACAGAAATTAACACGCATGCAAAAATAAATCCTGTGAGCAACAAAATTACTGCTAGTTCCAGCACTGCCAGAGACAATCCACATAATGTTCATCCCAAACAAAACTAGCTGTTTAGCACGTTAAGTGCTCAAAGTGATATGTTTCTAAAGCTTTAAGGAAGTGAAAGGAGAGCCAAAAATGCATTAGTGAAACAAACAGAAGGTGACAATCTCGACAAACATACAAGTGATACAACTACCCAGGGGAAAATATCAAAATCAAATTTTCTGTACAAGTTCACTCAACTACATTAACCTGAAAAACCTGTATCACTCACCAGAACATGTAGATGAAATGAAGGACTGACTGCCAACATGGCTATCTCCATGGCTGCTTGATGGCAAAACATGGCTGCCTTTCCCAGTCAGATTATCCTCATTTGCCATGAAACCACCTGGTGAAAAATACTCACTAGGGGCATGCCCTGCGGTACTAAATGAATGCCCAAAATCAGAAGCCTCATTCAAAAACTCATCCTGTCTAGCAAATGAAAACCTCGACTGATTCTTGTCTTGGACTTTCCATAAAACCGGTGCTTTTGATGATGTGCATTGTTCATCACTTTCACCTAACAACTTAACCAACGAATCTTCCCACGCATCCATTTCCAAAGACAAAATATTTGAGATAATGCTGCTCTCTGCCATATCTGGAGAAGCTTTATCATCAAAACCTGTCCCATTATCATAATAGTCAGAAGGTTTTCCCGGTTGACTGTGGTGACCAACCTTATCTTGCTTCCAAACTTGATGGTTTGATTGTTCTAGATTCAGAGGCAAACCAGGTGAAGAAACCCCAGATGATAAATTATTAAAGCCTTCGCTGCATTTTGGCTGCTCACAATCTAAGTTTAGTAAGTCATCCACTATAATTTGTTCCCAACGGGCTGGCCAGGTTGCCTGTTCGGCGGAATATCTGTTTTCTTCCATCAGACGCTGCCTTCCAAATGAATCAGTAGAATTACTAGTAAAATGTATATTGCCTGAACCAGGAGTGCAATATGTATCTTCAACATGACTACAAATGTTAAGCGAAGACAATCCAGAGCACAATCCCTGAACATCACGGTTTGAATTATGTCTAAACGCTTGGTCCATGTTGAGATCACATGATCTGGAAAACTCTACAAAGCCTCTGCTGGCTCGAGATACCACATCCAGACCATCACCTGTAACTGCCACAGATGTTTCATGGTTAGACATTCCATCGACAGGAAGTTTCTCCAAACCACCTGCTTTAGTCACATATGACTCATGGGTTTGCATATTTCCCTCATCACGCTGGTCAAAGTCTGATGATTCCAATAAAGCATTAGAAGGTGCTTCAAATATAACTCCATCTGATGTTCTTGTGTTAAGAGTTGATCTTTCAGCGTTGGAAACTCCAGTCACAATGGTTTGTGGATCATTAGACGCCTCAACTTTTCTATTCAGAGAATTACAAGAATCTTGTGTACCTGCATGCGGTGGCAGAGTGCCAGACACTCGCATAACCCTAATAAAAAAATTGCAAAGTAAGGATTTGCAAAAACAAAAAAGAAAATAATAATGCTAGAATGAAAACAGCAAGTGTATGAAATACCAGGAGGTCACTGCAGGGAGTGATGTGTTGTTCCCAGTGCCACTACTTGAACAAGATACCTTAACCTGGTTCTCCATTTTCTGTGCGGATGAAACATATTTTTTTTAAGTTAATGAAAACGGATAACTTGCTGCCTAATTCATATCCGATACTGCCAAAATTAGTTACTAACAACCAAGTTGAAAGCAATTCAATCTACCAATCCCAATACATACATATAAGTGAAGTACATGGAAGCTTACATCTAAAGAAATTTTGGCAGCTGGTTTGGCAGCTGGTAACATATGTCTAGGGTCATCTGCTGGGGGAGGCAAGACATTGCCTGAACGCCGATGTAAATTGTTTGTAGCACCAATAATTTGTTGAATTCTACTCCTTCAATATCGAAAGTTTAACAAAAGAAAACCATAATAAAAAATAATTAAACCCCAAGCAAAAAAAAAAAAAAGGGTTAATAGAGAGTTAAAAATGAATTAAGTCTAACACACAAATTGATGGTTATGCAATATAAGACAAATTATAAGAGATCATAACACTAATAGAAAAATAATAGATCCATGAACACACCAGTAACTATGAGAGAATTACACAAAACACAGTGAAAAAGGGGTGTGTAACAAAAACTGTAACGCAAAATTATCCATTTTACATGCATGAAAGAGGTATTTTCAAGGTTTAGAACTGGCTTTTGGAATTTAACGAGGACCAAAAGTTAAGATCATACCTAGCAAATGCTAAAACTAGTTCGTCCTTGGTAAAGCTATCTTCTTGAGAGCCATAATCATGCAAATATAAACAATCTCTATTGCTGCAAGCCTGGACCAGCAAGATAATAAATATTGTAATAGATAGGCATACGTATTGTCTAACAATAACACATGAATCAAATCAAATATTTACCAAATTTCTCAACCATGCATGGCAATACTTTGTGGTTCCAAAACAAGCCCTGCATACGCAAATACCTACCCATTATCACATGGACGAGATAATCTCATAATCCAATCAAAACAGATTATCCTTACCTCAGTGATTTACCATCTAACATAAAACAATGCACTGATTGAATACAACGAACTGCCTCAGCCTCTTTCGAATAAGTTATATACCTAAAGATAGGGAATTTTGATTAGAGAACTACAGCTAAATTTACAAATGACAGTCAACCTTGGGAAGAACTGTGACTCAACCAAAAATTAGGTAAAGACCAGTCACAGTGAGGTAACAGCTACGAACACTCAAAAACAACTTACACACAACAGCTGTTGTTTGCAGAATGTTGGACTACTCCTGTTGCTGTTCGAGATATAGATACTTTCAAAACCTTTCCATACCTGCCAAAATACTCCTTACGCTGAAGCAACTGGTAAAATCCAAAATAAAATGTCAATCAAGGAATAACAAGATAATTTACATTATATAAAGCCACGCATATAAAGTAACCCATGCTCCACGGAGATGCATCTAGCAAGATAAGATGCTAGACAGCACAAAAGAACTCACGTCTTCATCTGCAAGATTAAGAGGCAACCCAATTATGTACACTAAATTGCGTTGAATGACTCTAACATCACTAAGATGTTTCCTTCCATCTGATGCTTTGGGTTTTAACTTCTGCATTTTCTTTTTTTCCTTTAAATTCATTTCAGCCACCAATCTGTTTCATCAAGGCAATCATACTTAATAGTTGCTTGCAAGTAATAAAATGCATTAAAATTTGAAATTTCTCCAACACCATGACTACCTTTGACAGTTTGCTGACATGGCCACAATTCGTTCTTTGTCATAAGGTGTACGACAAGCAGGACATCGTCCCTCAGTTCCATTCTTTTCAGCCATTTCCATAATGTAATGCCAACACCAGACACAGATCTGCAGAGAAGTTGGATAAAAAGAAATGATGAATAAAAATGATATATCAAGGAAATGTTACATGTACAATCTCACTGATTGTTTTAGCCAGAAAATCAGAGGCTCTGAAGAGTTTGAAACGGAATATTTCACCTTCACTTGGAGGGAAAGGATAATGCCCAGATACCATAACAAAGGGAAATATGAAAACACAAGCACACATTTATATTAAACAAGATATCCATGCATAGGCAAAGAACCAAATTTGGACCTCATAGCCACATTTGCAGGGCTTTAATTGCTGATCCGTCAAGTCCATCTCCTCAGTGCATATGGGGCAGGATTTTTCTCCCTTGTCACCCATGGTTGTCCTGGGAATTAAACAGAAAAAGAAAATCATAAAACACAATATAATCCACACAGAAAAGAAAAACTTATTAAAGTTTATAGATTTCATCAGCACGACCGTCAAAAGCTCATTTAGGGCTGGGGACTAGTAGCATGCTCAATATTTGGTGATTAGTAATGTGAAAATATCAAAATCAAAATTTTGTTCGCTAATATGCTGAGTCTAATGTCAATCTAACATGTCAAGGGATTAAAATGATTTGTTGATCATATAGCAACATAACCAAGCACCAATTAATAAAATATGGGCGAGGTTCAAAAATGACACGGATAATTTTGGATCCAAAAAGCTATTGCAGCATTGTTGAGCACAAAACTTGACGTGGCAGAAGTGTAAGTAATAATCACTTGTTCTCAAAATGACAATGCACCTCCGCAAGCCCTTGGTGGAGACAGCAAAGTAACCTAGAAAATGGCTACAATGTCCTTATTCAAGTACAATGATTCGTCTTGCTCAGCTTTTTACAGCCGCACTTAAATTAGACCCTACAATGATTTCCATTGTCTGTCCCACTCCTGAGGTTAAGTTGTCTCTGCCAAACCTTATAAATTAGGCTCATGCTGGTCCAGGCCGCTGGCAAAGACTATAGTTGAATGGAGCAAAATCTGATTAATGAACTAAAGGGAATCTGTCTTTCCGTCTTTCATTTGTATTTCTTTTGGTTATTACCTAACCTGGATATTATTTTCTCGACAGAGGAATAGCATTACAACCCTGAGTGACACAAATTAGAGTTAATAAAAATTTTCGAAATTTTGATGAGTTCGAGTGCCAACAAAACAATCAAGTTCTTCATACATTGTCTTCTATTCGTAGCTAATCACAAAATGTACTTCAAAATGCCATTGCTTTGTGATTTCAGTAACCGAGACAAGCAGCATAAGGGGAAAAGCCTTAATCCAACCGGTAGTTCAGAGTACACCCATCACCGATGCTTCCGAACCCCGCTAGGATATGAGAACTTAAACGAACGACCAAGTATAGAAAATGAGGACGCATGAATCAGTAATCACAAGAATCAAAGCCCTAACCCTAACAAGTGATCGACATGCTCACCCAGTATGGAAGCAATTCCAAAACAAGCAATAAAAGGCTTAGGAATGGATAGGGTTTAAGCCGATTGGAAATGGAGGGAAGCAGAACTTACGGTGAGAAGGAGAGGAATCTCTGAAAACCGAGGGATGAAGCGATGCAGAGAGTGAATGGAACCAAGGAGGGAGAGAGAGTCTGCGAAGTGTGGATGCGGACGGCAAAAAACGCAAGTTGATGACAGCTAGCCTTTATTGTGTTTTTCCATATAAAATAATTTAAATAGTTTTGTTTTAATGTACTCAAACTCGTTGGTTGACTGATTGATGTTACCAGGAAGAGGGGATTAGATTGCATGAAGCACATTGATTAGGCAGAATTCGAACCATTTGAAGTGTTCGATTTTTAAACTGAAAATTGCTACTACTATGAAACTTAAAAATAATTTAAAATTAATACAAATACTAAACACTGAACATCCATCTATATCCATCTCACTTTTATTTAAAGCCACTACTTGCGGTCTAGGAATGGATAGTCTCGTATAAAATAGTGGTTTGATTCCTGACATCGTCGCCGCGTTTGAAGAAACATGTAATAATCGCCACATGTGTGGTAATCTCTTGGATCGTGGGTGAATGATATAAAAAGACAATTGGATACAAACAATTTATTCTTGGGAAAATGATATAAATATATGGGTATTTTAGTTATTTAATTATATTTCCAAAATATTAAACTAGGTACTACTTTTTCTACTAGGATTTTGAAATCTTAAATATCTGAATTAAAATATTATAATTTCCAACTTTTATGCTATTTTTTCTTTATTTTTTTCTGTTATGCATATTATTTTTATTTTTATTTAAAAACAATTCTATTCAAAACACTATCTAATATTAAATATAAGCTAATAAAAATTCGACCCTTTAACGTATTATGATCTTTTCGTTGAATTGCAATTACTCCGCTAAGGAATGAAAGCCTGAAGCCGGGGTGCGGCCCCACACTCCACTTTTTCCCTCAACGCCCGGGGTCTAAAAAGAAAAATAGCCCTCTTTCTATCTTTCTTTTCCTGATATCAGATGGCTGGGACACGTTCGGAGATATGCATTATTTATTTTGTAAATTTAAAATTCAGTTACAACTCATCCAAACACCCCCATAATTCATGAGATTGCCATTTTTAAAAGCACTTAATAAAATTTTTCTTACATATTTATTTTGTATTCTTTCCGGTCTTATTTACAAACTTAATATGATTTATCTTATAAGTTTTAATTAGGTGTTTATCTTGATATGTAACATACTTTTTTAAATATTGCTCATAATTATTTGTTATCTCTCCTTTAACATGATCTCTCTTATCATATTTTTTTATAAATTCTTGTTCATCCTTTTTTTCATTTATTAGGAGAGCATATTTAAAAATATATATATTTATAACATGTTTATTGCTTTTAATTAAACTTAACTAATTGTTCGTCATCTGTGAATTAGTTATTTGAAACTTGTAATAAAAACTAGAGAGAGCATTTTGCAAATCAATATTGAAAAGCTGCCTTTAAAAGATTCTACCACCGTTTAAAATAAGCCCTTGATTGATAGCCATTTGGGGAGTGGAATAAGCATATTAACTACTTGCTCTGATTTTAATTTGCCCCTGAATAGTCAATATAAAATATCGGTTCATTTTGCTTTTTATATTTATAATTTTTTTCAAATTTACTCTCCTAACCCATAAACTTATGTATATATAATTTTACACGAATTTTTTTAAAAATTATACCATACATGTTATAATTAGCTAATTTATCTAATTTTTTTAATCTATTAAATTAATTAAGTAGTTCTTATAATCACGTCAAAAATTTTATTTCTGAAAACCGGTTGAGAAAAAAGAGCACTCATGCTTGGACAAAACTTATCTTGTATATTTTTTTCATTGTTTTGGACTTGGTGTGATTTTCTATATTCACATGTTTTTGCATTTTAAATAAAATTTAAATATTAAAAATAGGTATAGTTGTCGGGGATTCATGTAACCTGTTTGGTGTGATTTTTTATACTCAAATTAGTACAATAGTTACTTGACTGATCTGAACATGTTGAGAAAGTTTGTTAAGTTAGTTGTTTATAATAAATAGATTTTTTTTTTTAAATATCCCTACTAATGATGTGTATTGGTTAAAACTATATAATTTGATAAAACATTTAACATGTACAACTATTACAATGATCACTTTAAAAAAAATTGATAAATATAGGATATTGAGCGGATTATGGTCTTATATTTATGACCAAATTAAAAGTTAAACTAATTTTTATATTAAAAACCGGAAGTAGGTGGTAGTAAGGAATGGAATATAATGTAAATGATAACTACATGCCGGTATTTATCTAACATGTCATCCAAAAATCATGAAATGAAGTTTATATTTTATTTAAAAATAAATAAATATAAAATGATCCTAAGACAAAAAATAAAAGATACTCCTCCGGTCCTAATTATAAGACCCAATTGACTTGTTTGAGGAGATTAAGGAAGTAAGTTAAGTTGGTTATTTATAATAAATAAGTGTTGTTATTCCTAAAATATCCTTGCTAATTAAGTATATTAGCTAAAACTATCATTATTAGAAGGATTATTTTGGAAAAAAATACATAAATATAAGAGAGAAAATGGATTGGGTCTTATAATTAGGACCAAATAAAAAGTCAAATTAGGTCTTATAATAAGGACCGGAGGAGTATAAATGTCTAAATATTGATTTGGGGAGGGCATAAATGTTCGTACATTGATTCAAATAAGAATGTTAAAAATAACTTATAAATAAGATTATAGGAGTGACTTTTTTTAAGGGAACCAAACGGGCTAGTCGAATAACGCTACGTGCTTCTCTGATATAGTGATATGATATCCAGGAGCCACAAACGGATGTGGATTCTTCAGGCCCAAAAAAAGGGCATATGGACTCCGTGAGACGGGTTAGTGGGCTACTCCTTGTACTGCGCGAGTGGAGTTGCGTGGCACAATCACATCCATTTGATAGATCTATTGTCAAAAAAGGGTCTGGGTCGTTAATGAAACACTTCTTACATTTCGAGATGCGTCTCTTCTCTTCCTTTATTTCTTCAGACGCCACTTTCCAGAGCGAGCTTCAGTTAAGCTTGAAGTTTTTCTTTTTCTTTTTTTGGTACAAGTTAAGCTTGAAGTTAAGCTTACTGAATTCCTGACAACTTTGTAATGGATGGTGCAGATTTGTTTAGACACAATGGCACTTGGCAACTGCGGCAATTTCACTTGCTTTCCATTTCGCACCACTCCACTACACCTGGGGGCTTAAGATTCATGTACAGTTTTTCATTCTGCAAAATGTAGTTTGTGGAAGATAGGATGGAAATTAAAAAACGAAAAACAAGATTGAATTTTGACCGTATTAACCTGATGTTAAAAAAAAAAAATTCCATGGCAGCATTATAACCAATATTCCATGACAAAAACAAGCCTGACTGCTTAACTGTACATGAATCCAAATCAAAATAGATTTATATACACACACATTATTTATTCCAACATTCATCCTTGATTTAGAACGTAAACTCATCTTCATTCCAGGGCGTGCCTTGGAAAATAGTCTTCGAGTTTCCTGGGGCCTGGTAGAAATACTTTTAAAATGTTCCTTCCTCACTTCCCAGCTGCCCTTTCTTCTTCTCTAAGCGAATGGGTGAACTTATTACACTGCTGTTCTTCAAAGGTCCTTTCTTCGGCTCAAAAGATCCTACTCTTTCGTTCAGCTTCACTTCAAACTCCTGATTTTTTGCATCGAATACAGTACTTTTATTAAGCTCTTGGTTGTTGTCGGCTTTTGCTATGTCACGGAGCTTTTTCGCCAACGCAGTCACCTCCTTCTCTTTCGTGTCCAAGTTCATCCTCGCTGCGTCAATATTTTTCTGCATATCTTGAAGCTCTTTCTCCTTCTTCTTCAATTTTGTCTCAGCTTCGTTTAACCTCTGCTTTCTTTCGTTGAGATTCCTTTTGCTTTTTGATAGCATCTCCTCTTCCTTCTCCAACTTCTTTTCCCATTCCAGCAAGTCCTTCATTTTCTTATCCATCTTTAGCTTCTCACCTGCTTCCGAACAGTTAATTAAATAAGAGATATGTATTTATAGACACATAAAGCGTCCCTAGGACTCAAAATGACATCACTATAACGTTCTATCCTATCCTCTAATTGGATTTGATCATCAGTAGCAGGACGCACTCGCATATTTTTTTCAGTGAACCTCGTAACTGTAAATGCATGAACTCATCTACTAGCATCCATTCATAACATTAAAAAAACCCAGTGTACTTAGACATGCTAGACGAAGGAAAATTTATTTATCAAGTTATTTATTGAAATTTATTAATTAAGTTATTTATTAGTAATACTACATCCGGTCCTAATTATAAGATCCAATTGACTAATTTAGAGAAATTTAAAAACTTAGTTAACTTAGTTAATGGTTAAAAAATAGCACCTGTTTTTCAAAAGTACCCTCATCAAATTTAAAAAAAATCCTGCACAATCGCGAGCTATTTTTCCAACCCCAGTTTTACAGCACCTAATCAGATCTCTCTCTACGCTTCGATTTCTAATTTCTGGTTCGTAATTTCAGATTTTCCCCGATCTACAGTCACAAGGCGCCAGTTTATAAATTTAAAATAATTTTTTAATTTTTCTATTATTTTCTTTCTTAGTTTTTTTCCAGATATAAATTAATGTTTTAAATATTTTTCATTGCGTTTTAAACAGGGGCGGTTAAAATTTAACAATTTGAGTCATCTATATATTTATTTTAATAATTTAAAAGTGTATTAATATATTTATAAAATATTTAAACTAACCTAATCAAATTTTAATTCAAAAATCAGAAGCGGAGAGAGGATTTGGAAAAAAAAGTAGATAAGAATAAGAGACAAAGTATTTGATTATATTAATGTAATACAAGCAAGGGTAATTTGGAAAAAAATGAATAAAAATAAGAGATAAAGTGAATTAGAGTCTTATATTTAGAATCAAACTAAAATTCAAACAGTATCTTATAATTAGGACAACAGGTCGTATAACGAAAGTAGTATAACGATACGCCCGTCCTATCCTGATTGGCTTAGTTAGTGCAGGATCGCTCTCCCACGTCTGACGTCTGGGTTCATCCAAATGCCAGCAATTTCTATCACTTATTTGTCGTTTTTTTAAAAATAACTTTATTAAATTATCCAAAAATAAAATACATATGTATAATATATTTTAATTGAATATTAAATAATAAACATATAAAAATATATAACGTTGTAATCTAATCACTGCCTATCCAAGTGCACTGTGGGAGCTTGTTAGATGTTAATTTTCAAGCGGGGAAAAATAAAGAAGGCATGGATCTCATTGATATCAATATCAATACTCAATATATAAATTAAATAAGCCTATCCCCTTAATTTGTTTTCGGTGTTACCTATCCTCCTAATTTACTTACAATTTGCGGTAATATATTTTCTAAATTGTCAATTTTGAATTAACTACTATTTTCACTAATTATTTTTTATCAGTTCAGATAATTAGTAAATTAGCCATATGATGTAATACTATTTTCAGTCATAAATATAAGAACTAGTTGATTAGTTTGAGTAGATTAAGGAAATAAGTTAAGTTATTTATTTGTAATAAATAGGTATTGTCCTTTCTAAAATATCATTACTAATTAAGTTTATTAGATTAAACTATTATTATTAGAAAGATTATCTTAAAAAAATAAATAAGTATGATAGATAAAATTAATTAAAGTTTTATATTTGGAATTAAAATAAAAATAAAATAAAACCTTATATTAAATTCCGGGTATTTAATTTAAGAGCAGGCGATGGGCGAATAATTCTTTCCTATATGGGGAAAGCAGAATCAGAAGCAGGTACCTACTGTTGCAAGCATGGGTGGCGCCACTGCTAAATTACACGTGGCGTTTGTTTATTCATTGTATGCTTCACAATTTTCCTCGCGTCCCTAGACGATGTGTCAACTGTCAACCCCCGGCCGGGGGCCAAAGGAGCCAAAGCATGCAATTATCCTGGCCGTTTGCTGTGGAGCAACGGCCTGAATTCAGCCACCCCTAAACAAACGCTAGAATCTTCGAGCGAACCCCAAACACTGTCCATATATATTGCTCAATTTTCGCCCAAATTTTTGTCTACTGCTTTGATCGTGCGGTCTCGCTCTCCTTCTTTTGGTTAATCAGGTCAGCTATTTTCCTTACTCCCTCCTCACTTTTCCTCAAACTTTCAGCATTTGTTTCTGTCCAAGCCTTGATCGTTTTCCTTCATTGATATGCTATGCTTTGGTTGCCGATGAAACGCAATCAAATTCGTACGGTTAGGCGAGCTGTTGTCTTGTTTTACACTAGAGCTTCATATCGCTGTTAAAAAAAAAACAGTAGAACTTCATATCGTCATTTTATTTAATTCTCTCCCATTTTCAAACTTTTAAGTGACGAAATAGCTCAAGATTTGATCGAGTTGGCAGTTTTTGCTCGATCGCTTATTTATCATTTTCTGCTGCTCCAGAATCTACTATAGCCATGGGGAAGAGTTACCCAGCTGTTAGCGTGGAGTATCAGAAAGCTATCGAGAAGTGCAAGAAGAAGCTCAGAGGGCTTATTCAAGAGAAGCATTGTGCTCCCATCATGCTCCGATTGGCGTAAGAATTCTCTATCAGTTTTATCTTTGTGCCCGGGTGTGTGTGTGTGTGGGGCAAGAGCACATAGTATTTACGGGGCTGCAAGCCATCATTTGTGATGCAGATGGCACTCAGCTGGTACCTACGATGTGAAGACGAAGACAGGAGGACCATTTGGTACCATAAGGCACCCAGCAGAGCTCGCGCATGAGGCTAACAATGGTCTTGACATTGCGGTCAGGCTTCTGGAACCGATCAAGGAGCAGTTTCCAATAATATCCTACGCTGACTTGTATCAGGTATATATATCTCAAACGGTTAAACAGCTGTCAATGAATTTTCTCAAATCTGATCTTATGAATGGCTTTGTGTTTGTGTTTTACTGAAGTTGGCTGGAGTGGTGGCAGTGGAGGTTACTGGAGGACCCGAGATTCCTTTCCACCCTGGGAGAACGGTTAGCAATGATAATATTTCGAATTGATCCTTTATATATCATGATTAATACGTTTTATTTTGATCTGCATATGTCAGCGTTGAATGTTGCCGGTGTAGTGACTTATCTTGTTTATTTATTTTTCCCGAAGAGTCTCTCTCCAATCAGATTCAGTAGTCGGATCTCTGTTTTTGAAGCAACTGATGCGATTAAAGTGATCAAACTACTTAAACATATGTATCAAGCCGTTTAATTTGACACTCGTATTCGCAGCCTCATAAATAACTTCATCACAGCCTTAGTTCTGCGAGTTCTACGTTTCAGGAATTAGAATAATGGAGCAATTTTTATTGCATTAACATCCGTGGGCTTTCCGGTGATATCATGCGTGGTTTTCGGAGACAGTCTGCATCTCATTTCACGTGATTAGATCTCTTAAATTTTTTTTGATTTAAAGAATCTGATTGTGAACTTGTAAAAAAAACTTAAGTTTCTTATGAGATGAATGGCGTTCTTTTGGATTTTTGGAGCATAGGGCGGTCCACGACTCTGTTCCTCGTCCTGAAACTTGTATCTGTGATGAGTTAATGTGTTTCCTGTTTCTTCCTGAATCCTGCTCTGGTTAATTTGTGCTCCCACCATTAGTGCATTATGAATTTGGTAAACGGCCTTGAGTCTTAGTATTATGAAGTCTTTAAACGGTTTAATTTTCTTTTCTTTTTTTTTTAATCTGAACATAATATTGACATGTACGCTAAACGAGAAGATGACAAGCATCTTTTTGTCCCCAGGACAAAACTGAACCCCCTCCAGAAGGTCGCTTACCAAATGCCACTAAAGGTTAGTTTTTGTAATCCAGATGCATTAAAATCTGTAATAGTTTCTTGTTAACTCGTGAAGTTTTTACAAACCATTGCAATCAAACAGGTTCGGATCATTTAAGGGATATCTTTGGCCACATGGGTCTGTCTGATAAAGACATAGTTGCTTTATCTGGTGGACACACACTGGTATGATCTGAAAAATGGAGATCTTTTACTAGCTTCTTTGTTGGACTTTCTATTGTTTAATAAACAGAGTAACGTTTAGCATGATAGTAAAAGAGTATGTTGGTTGTCGTAATCGATCATTATGCAGGGAAGGTGCCACAAAGAACGCTCTGGATTTGAGGGACCTTGGACACAAAACCCTCTCTTTTTTGACAACTCTTATTTCAAGTAAGGAATCTCTCTTATTTTTTGAAATTGACGATGTAATTGCTTTTACTTGCATGATCTGTTTCGTTGTTTTTGGTGATGGAACTTCTTTTTATAATATTAAATACTGAGCAATAATTTGCACACTTTACTGGTAAAGGAAAATGCCACCAGGGAGTGTACTGCATCTGCCTTTATGGTTTGTGATACACGTGACTAACGAAGTAATGCTAAATAGCTAGTACAACTAATTAGTTGAGTAAAATTTTTTGGGAAAACAAAGCTCTCAGAATCCTGAGGTGGGAAGGGGATACATGGACCAGCTAAAACATCTGAATGTGATTTTCGACATAAACAGGGAACTTCTCAGTGGAGAGAGAGAAGGTTTGATTCAGCTGCCATCAGACAAGGCCCTTCTAAGTGATCCAGTCTTCCGTCCTCTTGTTGAAAAATATGCTGCCGTGAGTCTCTGCATTGTCCCCCATCCCTCTTCTCCTAATATGGGTCGCTATGTGGTTGGATGAATAATCTTGTTTGAATGCTGAGTGTTCGTGCTTAAATTTTGATATAGGACGAGGATGCGTTCTTTGCGGACTATGCTGAAGCTCACCTGAAGCTATCCGAACTTGGGTGAGTGGCAAACTTACCTTTCCAATCGACTTTGCCAATTCTATTGTGCTTTCATGTTGAATTTGGCCGTTAATTTTATTCATGGCCTTCTTCATCAGATTCGCGGATGCAGAGTAAGATCTTACGGGAGACGCTACTGTTCTACTAGTTCTAATCCAGTCTTGAGCAGTGGGTTTTTCATGCATATAAAATGGTCTATCACCTTTAATTTGTCCAGATAATAATGTACCGCCTTGGGATAGAACTATATGGATGCAATTATCTCATTGTAATCATTGGCGCCTGTTAAGTGAACTGTTTGATCGTTTGCGCTAGACATTGTATCGTGGAAGGGTGCCCAGACTTCAGTTTGATTTAACGTGATTGCGAATATTACTGGCATCTGGACACAGATGGCTTTATAGAAACCCTTATTTCATATATATAATCAAATTCCTGTTACTTGGATGAAGAAATGTTGCTATCATGCCAATGATTCCAACTATCTTTGCTCAAATATTCTAGAGACGCGAGGAAAAAGGGTTAGCTTTTCTTTAATCCCAAAACTTTATCTTTTTTGGTGTGATATAGGAACTTAAAACATGACACATTTTCCACATTCCTCGACTGCACAGAGCACATGACATGAGCTTTATGAATACGAAAGGATGGGGACCTATCCGGGAGAAGATACGCTTTAATTTGGTAAAAGCCGCTGATTCTCATTACAATATTTCAGTGACGGCACTGAAATTTTTTAGCTATCGATTTAGGATCTTTTATGCTTTTACTCTAAAGTTCAGAATTAGCATCAAAACAAAAAAAAAAAAAAAAATTACGGTTCAAGGAATAAAGGGAGTTCAACAAGAACCTCCCGGCTACTGAAATCTGTTTAACGGTGCCAATAATTATGTATATAATTTAAAGATTTTCAATGGTGCCTGTATCAACTATATTAAAATAATACTATATCTTTATCACCATGTTATATACTGGAAACGAAGAACTTACCGAAGTACATCCTGCGGATCGCCCTTCTTCAAGATGTCTGAATACTTAGAGCTTAAGGAAGGCCCGCGTAGTTTAATGCTGACTGGATACCACTTGAGGCCCAAAAGCAAACTGGCAAAGGAAAGGCGTACGCATACGCACTACCATGACTTTGCCGACCTGAAATTTATAAATATATTTATTTATTTATTTATTGGGGGAAATAGTTTACTCGTAAATTGTGAGGTCGTGCAATTCAAAGTCCAAAAGCCAGGGGGATAAAAAGTAGAGGCGTTAAAAATTATTATCATTGATTATTCTGCTATCTTTTTTAAAGCTGTCAAGCCTGATTCCTTTTGCTTTGTTTTGTTTTTCCTCCCCCGCTGTCCGATCATGCTTTTCACAAAGTTCATCATTCACCAAACTAATCCAAAGTCAAGCTGGGGGCTCCGGTCGTTACGTCGTTACCCTGCATAATACAAATCATGTCTATTTTACATCTCGATGCTTCTACATTATACACAAAAATTAAATTAAATTTAAATGCCTCGTTGAATAAAATAGCATTTAAATCTCGGGCCAGAAACAATAAAAAGCAAATGGACCAGTCCTTGCGTGGGTCCACCCTCGATTTCTGATTTTTTTCCTTAAACAGTCATGCCGTCGTGGAAATAATTATCGTTTGATGTTCTTATCTGTTCTGCTAAGAAATCTGTACGTGACAATATATTGACAGGACAGTGACGTGCAAATTTTAAAACTAGAATAGGGTCAATTAATTAATTTTACGGAATAAAATTCTTGTCGAACTCATGGGCTGAAGAACAGTATAAAGGAGGGGAAAGGGAGAATACCTGAGTTAAATCGCTGTTATACTCGGAGACTTCATGGGGGAGACGTCAAATTTAGTCAAACTCATGAACCGCGACAAAAATGTTACTCCTCCGGTCCTAATTATAAGATCCAATTGATTTATTTGAGGAGATTAAGGAAGTAAGTTAAGTTGGTTATTTATAATAAATAAGTGTTGTCATTCCTAAAATATCCTTGCTAATTAAGTATATTGACTAAAACTATCATTATTAGAAGGATTATCTTGGAAAAAAATGCATAAATATAAGAGATAAAATGGATTGGGGTCTTATAATTAGGACCAAATAAAAAGTCAAATGGGGTCTTATAATAAGGACCGGAGGAGTACTTCTATAATCTTAAATATAAGACCTTTATACTACTAGTATAAGGACATATTATCTTCAGCTGTTCTCAGTTAAACCAAAAAAAAAGAAAAACACTGCCTTGTATAAAATTGGCTGCCTCGACATTCACTATTTATTGTCCAATGTTAACAAGTTGACATTTATGTTCTTCGAAAGGGATGCGAAGAATAACAAGTCAACTTTCCAAGCACAAACACGTCATAAGTACTCATAAATATCTAATATCATACACACACATTTCACATGCGGTGATACAACCAGCTTGTGTGTGATTTTTGTTTCTATGCAGATATCTTTTTATTAGATATAATCCTATTTAAAATATTATTGGGTACTAAATGTAAACACTTTTAATTATTTGAATCTTGTTTCAGTTTTTTTATGCGGGACTAACCCTCTCAACAGATCAAGTTTCCACTTACCAAGTTATGTGTGTTAAAGTCAAACAAATGTCCATAAATTATCACTGTGTTGTACAGATTGGTCTGATAAGACAAGGACGAAGGGGTAAAAGCATGGAAATGGCAACCTCGTGTGTAGCGTAACCCCACTAGGCCAGCAGCAGGACCTACCAGGAATGGCTCATTTCATGATTCAGCTTCAATTTTCCAGCCAATTGGCGCCTTCACATAATCGGATATAAATTCCTCAATAAGAGAAAGGTCGCAAATTTTGATCTTCCTTCTGCTGTTTCTTCAAATAAAAAAACTTTAAATTTCACAAACAAGTTATTTGTTAAGGTGATAAGTGACTCCACTCTTATAAAAAATAAAACATAAGTTTAAATCGTGAAAAACGCACTTATTAAGAAAGACCAAAACCCTTTTCGTTCTAAATCTTAAAAAAAAACCACTGATCAAATAGGGGAAAAAATCAAATTTCTATATTAACTATTATTAGTTTTAAAAGGAAAACAAAGTAACCTGTGTGTATTTTTAGTAATAACTAATAACATAATAATGCACGTTTTTAAAAATAATACAATAATTATACACGAATTTTGTTATTTGTTATTCAGAATTATATTTCTATCACTGTATCGTTTAAGTCGGAGATTCCGGTAACGAGGGTATAAGTAATTGCATGCCTGGTATTTTGTTTGGGGGAAAAAAAAAGATCTTGTTAATTTTGCTGACCGTATATTTTAATTGGAAGGAATCTATCAAATAACAATAATATAAATAATATTATACTACCTCTAATCCTAATTATAAAAATTAACTGACTAATTTGAGGAGATTAAGAAAATAAGTTAAGTTAGTTATTTGTAATAAATATGTGTTATTTTTTTAAAATATAATTGCTAATCAAGTGTATTGGTTAGAATTATTATTATTAAAAGAACTAAGTTAGAAAAAAATACATAAATATTAGAGATAAAATATATTAGAGTCTTATATTTAAAACCAAAATAAAAGTTAAATAAAATTTTACATTAAAAAAAAAAGAGATAGTAGTATTTAAATTTGCTGCTTTTTAAAAATCTAGAAATGAAATAATAAATATTTTATGATACATTCCCCCGAAGAGTCTGTGGGCCCCACAAATGCTTTATCCGCAACGACAACGATTGCCTGCCCTGTCCCGGAAACCTCCTTCTGCCTCTATCTCACTCTCACCCCCCGCACTCTCTGTGCCTCAACTCTCATCTCAAGCTCTTTCTTTTCCTTTTTAACTGCTTCATATTTTATTTTTCACAATCTGAAAAATTTTCAAATAATCGAAGGTTAGGTATATTGTTGCTTCATTGTGATTCCCCTGTTCCTGCTTTTCGACTTGCTTTTGCTCCACACTTGAGTGAGTGAAAGAGGGACGCTTTCTCTGTTGGGTTCCTTCCCTTTCCACCATTTTTATGGTCTAATATTCTCAGTGAAGCTTTCCAAAGTAGAAATGGAGGGCAGGATACTGCTCCGATCCTCTCTTCCTTTCTTACTCTTAATCCTCTCCCGTTTTTCCTCTGCTCAAAGCCCAGGTAGTTCTCATCTCCGCGCAATCTCTGTTTCGCTCGCTTCTATTCACTACTTGTTCGCTTCATTTGGTCCCTTTGAAGATTGAAGCTTCTTCACTTTACTACCAGTATTGGTACAGAGTGATAGTTTCAAGTTTAACTGTACCTGTTCTACCACCCAAGCTCTTCGGCATTCTGATTGGTTGTATTTTTGTTAATATATGCTTCTTGGCTGTATTAATTATTTCGTTTTAAGATCTTCTGTATGAGCACCTAAGGGTTACTTCGGAGCCCGAGTCAAGAACTCCTCATCAATTCTCTTTTCCTGTAGAGCTTTGTATGTACACTTTGAATCCACCTGAGGAAATGAAACCATTTACTATCGTTTTTCACACCCAGCTATGATTTTCAATGGAGCGCTTGTTGCATAATGCTTACACTAACAACAAATGAGTCATAGCAAGACCAAGATCCATCCTTGATAAATATCACGATTCGTGATAGGAACTTGATTCGTGGAGATTCTTGATTTTATCTCTATTGAAACTTGCGTGCTAGATTTTGCAATTTGCTATTAATTACTTCATCTGCGCTCTTACAATATTTGTCATGCTAAGCAGGTTTTGTTAGTTTGGACTGCGGAGGTAAAGTAAATTTCACCGATGAACTCGGTCTTCGTTGGACTGCTGATGATAAACTTTCTTTTGGGGAAACAAGCACTATATCCGTTGTCAATGAGACCCGAAAGCAGTACACAACACTGCGACACTTTCCTGCTGATTCTCGAAAATACTGCTACACGCTTAATGTTGTCAGTAGGACAAGGTACCTGCTGCGGGCGACATTTTTGTATGGCAACTTTGATAATAACAATGTTTATCCAAAATTTGACCTTTCCTTTGGGGCTACTCACTGGGGTACAATTGTTATATCTGATGCTAATACTATAGAGATGCGAGAGCTTATATTTCTGGCTACAAGTCCAGCAGTAGATGTATGTTTATCAAATGCAACGACAGGGCAACCATTCATATCTACACTTGAACTCCGGCAATTCAATGGCTCAGTCTATTATACGCAGTTTGAAGAACATTTTTACCTCAGTGTCTCTGCAAGGATAAATTTTGGTGCGGAGAGTGATGCTTCGATCAGGTGCTTTAAGCCTTACTAGTGTCCGTTTATTGCTCTGAACCCTTCATTTTACATTTTCCTTCGTTAATGTGTGTACCAGCCCATAGACATCTGCTATGTATCTTTTGTTGTTTTGGCTAGGCAAAAACCAGAATTTTGTATATGTTCTCGAAAACAACATGCTCATTTGTAGTTTTGCTATAAGCTTTTGGAGCTTTTAAACAATTTCTTATTCTTACATTAAACATTTTGTATTTTTTCCCCCTTATCAGGTATCCTGATGACCCTTTTGATAGAATTTGGGAGTCAGATTCTGTCAAGAAAGCGAATTATCTCGTTGATGTTGCTGCTGGAACCGAGAAAATTTCTACCGACTTACCAATTGATGTTAACCATGATGAAATGCCGCCAGTGAAAGTGATGCAGACAGCTGTCGTGGGTACAAATGGATCTCTAACTTACCGGATGAACTTGGAAGGTTTTCCGGGAAATGGATGGGCATTCACCTATTTTGCTGAGATTGAAGATTTGAGCCCAGATGAATCCAGAAAATTCAGGCTAGTTCTTCCAGGGCAGCCTGATATCAGCAAGGCTGTTGTTAATATTGAAGAAAATGCTCTAGGAAAATATCGCCTCTATGAACCAGGATTTACCAATTTATCCCTCCCCTTTGTGTTATCCTTTAGATTTGGCAAGACGTCTGATTCTTCCAGGGGTCCTCTTCTGAATGCTTTGGAGATAAATAAGTATCTGGAGAAAAATGGTGGCACGCTAGATGGTAACTCTTCTAATCCGAAAACTATTGTGATACCATGAAGAGTTTTTTCTGCCTACTTGAAACCGTCGAGAGTAACCATTTACTTAGTAATCTCTTTCAATATCAACTGTTGTCACTTGTCATTGAAAACCTTTATGAACTGTTGGAGTTTGGTTAATGCTTCAATTGAATACTTTGCAGGAGCAGCCATTTCTGATGTGGTTTCACATTACACGTCAGCAGACTGGGCACAAGAGGGAGGTGATCCATGTCTGCCAGTTCCTTGGTCATGGATCCACTGTAGCTCAGATCCACAACCAAGAATAGTTTCAATGTAAAAGTTTTGTTTTTTTGGGGTTACTAGTTTTGTTTATTTGTCAATTTGTTTTCCTTGGCCACCCAGTACAGAAATAAAGAAAGAAAATCTATCGTCTTGCTTCTAATGTGTTACATACATGTATCAAAGGAGTTCAACTGATCTGATAGCACTTTGTGTTCCTGGTTGTGGCAGTTTGTTGTCCGCTAAAAATTTGACGGGCAACATTCCGTCAGGCATCACCAAATTGACTGGTCTGGTTGAACTGTAAGTATCATCTTGCCTTATAATTTTGCTGGAAGGAGGCTGCTTGTTTTTAATGTTTGGTTCCATCAAACTTATATTTTAGTATTAACATGATTTAATTCGTGGATGTAGATGGCTTGATGGAAATATGTTGACTGGATCAATACCTGATTTTACTGGATGCATGGACTTGAAGATTATGTAATCTCTGAAGACATCTTCTATCTTTCATTCTTTTTGTATATTTGGCTAACTACAACCGCTTCCTCTTGCAGTCATCTTGAGAACAATCAGTTGACGGGTGAGATCCCTTCATCTTTGGCAAACCTCCCAAATTTGAAGGAATTGTAAGCCATCTGGAACTCATATAGTGGTTGTTTGCTAAAATTGAAATTTGATTGACTTTAGATCATATTTTGTGATCTTACTTAATGAGCATCTTTCCGTTTATGACTCTAGTCATGTTCAAATAACATTCAAGCTTGTGCATTTCTTTCTAATTTTTTGTTTTATTATTGATATACTTTATATGTTGCTTCTGATGGTCACAGGTATGTGCAAAATAATATGCTATCTGGATCAGTGCCATCTGGTCTTCTAAGCAAAGATTTGTTGCTAAAGTGAGTATCAATATCTACTGATCAAACTTAAAACTGAAATCATGCAGCATTTTGCTTGCTTACTCCTCTTTTCAAGATACTTATTTTTGCATGTGCATATGTGATGTTTTGACATTTGCTGGAGATGAAGTACTAACTGATTGTAACTTGTAGCTAGCTCAGGTGGTAAGGGTGATATGTGGTGCAGGTAGAGAGATTAAGGATTCAAACCCTGCTGATATAATACGAAAGAAATGAAGTACTAATTAGAAAACTTGATAGATTTATAAGTAGAGACACTAGCCTTGTCTCAGCTAACACATCACATGACAGTCTCTTCAATTTTTAGTTTGTCTTGCTTTTTCTTTAGCTTGATTGTGTTACTAATGGGTACTTAAGCAGGATGTTGAGCCTTACCCAAAGGATAGCCGTTAAAATTCAGAAAACTAACTTAAATGCCCCTTGAGTATCCCATAATACCAAGTCTCCATCAGTTGCACAATTTTTATCTCTGTTAAAACATAATATTTCTTCTAGAATCATTAGTTGTTCTTTTGTGTCAAGTCATCCAATTTTCTCCCTGTACAAGATTTCCATTGCTTACTCCATTGGTTCTCAACAGCTATTCTGGAAATATGAATCTTCACAAAGAAAGCAAAAGAAGAGCCGCATGATTGTTATTGTTGGTTCATCGATTGGTGCTGCTGCTTTACTCTTAGCAACAATTGCTTCTTGCCTGTTTATCCACAAAGGAACAAGATACCATGAGGAAGGCAGGAATTTAATGCCAAATTTTATAGTTTTGTTAAAGTTTTTAGATGGTAGAACGTGGATTTTTTATTATTTTGATGCTCATTGCAGATCACCTTGTTTCACTCACTTCACAACGGCTGGCTGCTTCCAAGGGTGATGCTCCTGCTGCAGAGGCTGCTCATTGCTTCAGTTTTACTGAAATTGAAAATGCCACAAATAACTTTGAGAAGAAGATCGGTTCTGGAGGTTTTGGAGTTGTATACTATGGGGTACTGAAAGATGGAAAAGAGATTGCTGTTAAAGCTCTGACCAGTAATTCCTATCAGGGAAAGCGAGAATTCTCCAATGAGGTAAGCTGCATTCAGTTAATTTCTTTCAGTATCCCAACATTGCAGCTGTCCCTGCTTAATTTGATTTATGTAAACCTCCATATCATAATCTATGAATGTTTGCTTTGTTTCGAAAAAGTAAACAGATATGTCTATATTCATTTGAGGATTAAAATTTTCGTAGCTATTAGGTGAAACATCTTTATCTCATTCAGAGAAAACCAGTGGATTCAAAGTATTGGCGGCTCATCATTAGATTATATCTCTGTTTGATCCAGGTGACTCTTCTTTCAAGGATACATCACAGGAACTTGGTACAGCTTCTTGGGTACTGCCGAGAAGAAGGCAACAGTATGCTTATTTATGAGTTCATGCATAATGGAACTCTCAAAGAACATCTTTATGGTAAGACTGTATAAGTGTGATTTAAACGAAGGTGTGGAAGTCCATATGCATATACTCAATTGTGTTTAACTTCTTTTAGGTCCATTGACCCGTGGGCGGAGTATCAATTGGATTAAGCGTCTGGAAATTGCGAAAGATGCTGCCAAAGGTACAGTTAGATGAATTATCATTTATAAAATACTATTGGAGAGGATAATAAAAGTTTCTTCTTGTTTTGTATGCGGATTTAAAACAACAGATTGCATTTCTCTCGTGCTTGTTCAGGGATTGAATATCTACACACTGGCTGTGTTCCTTCTGTTATTCACAGAGACTTAAAAAGCAGCAATATTCTTCTTGACAAACACATGAGAGCCAAGGTTTCAGATTTTGGCCTTTCAAAACTAGCCGTTGATGGAGTTTCCCATGTTTCAAGCATTGTTCGGGGCACAGTAGGGTATTTGGATCCAGAGTAAGGCCTTAACCTTGAAAATCTGCGTTTCCTTGAGATCAGGCGAAGGATAAACTTGACTACTAAATTTTATTTTAGCGTCTTACTTGTATGCTGCATCATCACTCGAATCCGAGTTGTCTTGGTTGTCCAAGTCAACATCTGGTGTTTCCCCATGTAACATAATTTAAGCTGTTCTTGAACAGGTACTATATTTCCCAGCAGCTGACAGACAAGAGTGATGTTTATAGTTTTGGCGTCATTCTTCTTGAACTCATATCAGGTCAAGAAGCAATATCAAATGAGAGCTTTGGTGCAAATTGCAGAAACATAGTCCAATGGGTGAGTTTTGATTTCTCTGCAGACACAGTAACTTGAGTCATATAGTTGCTGAAACGATTTAACTCATTAGCTTTGACTGCATAACAGGCAAAAATGCACATTGAGAGTGGAGACATACAAGGAATCATCGATCCTTCACTGCGAAACGAGTACGATCTGCAGTCGATGTGGAAAATAGCAGAGAAAGCCTTGATGTGTGTTCAACCTCACGGGCACATGCGGCCATCAATTTCTGAAGTTCTGAAGGAGATCCAAGATGCAATCTCTATAGAAAGGGAGGCTGGGACAATAAAAGAAGGCAACTCAGATGAAATGTCAAGACAATCTGTTCATTCTTCCATGAACATGGGGTCAATGGATCTTGGTGCAGCTGATAATTTCTTGTCTATTGATGAATCCATTGCGCAGCCCACTGCAAGATAGGCGTGCTTGTAAACCTTCACCTCTCTCATTTTCCCTCTTATTTTTCTTTCCTATGTGCAGCTGCAACCCAACACCCCCCACCCCACAAAAAAAAAAAAAAGATAAAAAAGATGGCGACTTGAAAGTAGGATAACGATTTGAGTGTTATAAATTGTTTAGTTCAGTGAGACAGCTCTTGAAAGGCAAGTTCACCTTGTTTTCTTCCTCAGTTTGGGGCCGGTTTTTATGGGAAAAAATATATATCAACAGATATGATTATACTACCTCTGCCAGTTAACTGATTTCAACATATTAAAAAAACTAGTTAAGTTAGTTATTTGTAAAAAAACAGAAGTTATTCTTCTTGAAGTATCCTTGTTAATCAAATGTATTGGTTATAATTACTATTATTATAGTAATTATTTTGAAAAAATAGATAAATATGAGAGAGAAAATAGATTGGGGTTTTATATTTATGATTAAAATAAAAATCAAACGAGTTTTGATATTAAGAATCGGTGGTAGTATATCATAAAATTTAGGGCAGATAATACTAATTCTCAAATCACGGATGGTGTAGCTTAGTTTGCAAATTTTGATTGATGTATAGGGAAAAAAAATGCTTTAGTGTTGACATATTCATGTATTAAAATGATTGATGTTGATCTATGTGACGATGGAATTGTACACTTTTAGTCTTAAATTTTTATACAAGATTCTATTTTAATCTTTTAATTTTATAAAGTATTTTTTTCAATTTTTTAATTCCAACGCTGATAACAAAAATATGCTAATATTAAAATTTTAAAAGTTAAAGGAATTTCTCAAATATTATTGTATTAAGTTTAATTTTTAAAATAATAATTGTTATAAAAAATATCATTTAAGATTAATATTGTTCAGGTTAGAAGATAGGAAAGATATTTTTTAAAAATTAAAGATTTTTATTGTAAAATTAAAAAGAAAACTAAGTATATTCTTTTGCCTAATATATATGATATAACTATTATTAAAAATCTTTGGCCAAAAAAAAAAACTATTATCAAAATTCAGATGCACGCGCGTAGACGTGTGACTGTTTACATGTATCACCAACACACGAACTCATTAGAAAGAGGGGGCAAAAACAGAATAAAATATTGTACACGTCATAGGCGCATAACTGGATTAAAATATACTCCTAGATAATGACATAGCGTCCGTTTGCTATCAATAACCAGGCATTTGTGGAAAAAATGATGTCCTATTATCACACGTGTTTAGTTATCAATAACTGCCTGGCGATAATTCTGGTGATGATGCTAAGCTTCCAAATTTGTGAACAGCGAAAATCTTATCTTCTATTTCGTGGGTGGGCATCTAATATACTGCTAACTCTGCTCCTTAATCCTACTTCCGGTCCTAATTATAAAAACCAATTGACTAATTTGAAGAAATTAAAGAAGTAAGTTGAGTTAGTTATTTGTCTTAAATAGGTGTTGCCTTTTTTAAAATATCCTTATTAATCAATTGTATTGACTAGAACTATCATTGTTAGAAGGACTACTTTGGAAAAAATATATAAATATAAGAGACAAAATGAATTGGGATATTATATTTAGGACCAAAATAAAAGTCAAATAGGGTCTTATATTAAGGACCAGAGGTAGTATAAAATCTTGTTTGACTTTTATATTGATCATAAATATAAGACCCTAATCCATTTTGTCTTTTATATTTACTCAATTTTTTCTAAGATAGTCCTTCTAATAATTATAGTTTTAGCCAACATAATTGAGTAGTAAGGATATTTTAGGAAATACAACACATATTTATTACAAATAACTAACTTAACTTCTTTTCTTAATTTCCTCAAATTAGTCAACTGACTCTTATAATTAGGACAGGAGGTAGTACTTCATTTTTAATATAAAAGCTAATTAACTAATTTGAGTAAATTAAAAAAATTTATTAAGTTAGTTATTTGTAACAAATATAACTCAAATTTTCTAAAATATATTTGCTAATCCTATAGATTAGCCAGAACTATAATTTCATAAAATCTTTAACATGTGCAACTACTACAGATATTTAATTAGATATAACAGATAAAGTGGGTTAGGGTCTTACATTTAGAACCAAATTGAAAGTTAAACTAAACCTTATATTATTCAGGATTTTGAAAACAATTAGATTAGAAGTCATGCAAACAGTGGTAGATGCTACATGACTTTAATAAACTTGCCCTGTAAGTTTAATTATGAGGAAAAAATGTTCCTAATTAATAATCCTGCCAATGTAATCTGTTGTTCATCTTGTTCTAATTATTGTATTTGAACCAGTAATTTACCCATAAAAACATGAGAGTCAATGGACTTTTGTTATTATTTCTTGTCATTGTCCCTGTCAAAAATCATTTCAATTACATTTTTTTTATAAATTTAGAACCTCTCAAAATTATTTTAGACTTAAAATTAATTTTTATCAGGTTTGAAACGTTAAAACCAAAACCCTCCTAAAAAGAGTGAACTTCCTGGAATTTTAAATTTGTGTTATTCTCCTCACTGGTGAATTATTTTACCTTCACAAAATTTTATGTTTATTGGCCACATCAAAGCGTACAGTGTAAAAGGGCACGATGGTAACTCACCGTGCCAATGCCATGGACGAAGCATCATTTATCAACAGCAAAACATGCATGAGTTGTCATGTCTTTTCCATGCCTATTCCTGTTTGGTTTTGCGAATATTGCATGGAAATAGAAATACGCATCAAAATTAGATTTTATTAAACGAGATAATTAAGTATGCTTTGCTTGTCATGAAAAAAATGAAGATTTGCATTTGTGTTTCGTTGAATAATAAGTTTCCTAATATTTTGATGAGTATTTTTATAAACGATGAGTAAAACATTCATGCACCAAAAAAAAGATCCATATATTTATCTCATTTTTTAATAAACAATTAGATTTCATTAAAATATTTGTTAAATATAAAATAACCCAGAAAATATTTAAAACACAAACCTTCCTGGTATAAAAATATACGCTTTTAGCCATGAGAAAATTCACTTTTATTTTCAAGAGGTTAATTTTTAAGATATATTTTTAGATTTTTTTCAGTAATATGTCACGTTGATAGGAATAAAGAAGGAGGGCCTTTGTTTTGTGTTTTTGGCCGCCATAACCGATAGGAAGGGGTTTTGATTCAATAATTTGCGGAGTCGTTCCTCAGACTCGGAACATCGAACGCGTACAGGAACCACGTGGTCGAATCATCTGCCCGGCCTTGATCTTCAGCACAGAAGCCCCGAAGCGGAGAAAGAGAGAGAATGCAGAATCTACAAAGCAAAAGAAAGAGAGAAGCCTTGTTTATTTGTTGCATTAAAACAAAACCAACACCGTTGATACGACTCATTCTCTCATCTCAATCGTCTCCTTAACTCCTTCCTTCTCCAGCGTCCGATCCTTCTCCCATTCTCACCGATCTCACTCTCGCGCCAAATACAAATTCTCCGCATCCCCCCAGGTACCTACCCGCCTTATTTCTGTCACACCCGCCTCGCTTCTCGCTCCTTTTTCTTCATCCTCCTTCTCTCTCTAGGGTTTCGTTTCGATCCGTTTCTAGGTTTTTTCTTGTGCCTAATCGATGATGGATTTGTGTCTTTCCTTTGTCGTATTAGGATTCCTGCAACGATGGCTGATGCTCCGGCCAGTCCTGGCGCTGGTGGTAGCCACGAGAGCGGCGATCAGAGCCCCCGCTCTAATGTCCGAGAGCAGGACAGGTACCTGCCCATCGCCAATATCAGCCGAATCATGAAGAAGGGACTTCCTGCTAATGGAAAAATTGCCAAGGATGCCAAGGAGACCGTGCAGGAATGCGTTTCCGAGTTCATCAGCTTTGTCACCAGCGAGTGTGTTTTTTCTTTAATTGTTCATGTACGTAGTTATCTTTGTCGAAAATATTATTTGCTTGGGGTTTAATTGGGGGTCGAATTATGTAGGGCGAGTGATAAGTGTCAGAGGGAAAAGAGGAAGACGATTAACGGCGATGATTTACTTTGGGCAATGGCAACTTTAGGGTTCGAGGATTACATCGATCCCCTGAAGATTTATCTGGGCAGATACAGGGAGGTAATGTTCTGTTTATCGCCAATGTTATTGATTAAAGCAGGTGAATAAAGTCCAGAGAAGCTTCTTTACTTTTCTGTTTCCCTGAAAACAAACCTATTACCCGAAACGTCGAAATATTCCACGAAAGATAAATCACTGGAACTTTTGATTGGCTTGAGTCCCCTCCTGTTCAACTTTGATTTTTCACTGACTTTTCGTTCCTTTTTTTTTTTTTTCCGGGTCTTCCTCTTCTTGGACGATTGGGCTCGTTGCAGATGGAGGTTAGTTCATACTTTGACAGTCCTACTGCTTCAATAGCTATTCCACTTGTTAATTTTTCACATTCGATTCGACCTTTCTTATTTGTCTGTGCCCGTATATGTTATGTTTTTCAAATCGTGGCATATTAGGGTGATACCAAGGGTTCGGCGAAGGGCGGAGAAGTATCTGCTAAGAAAGATGTTCAACCAAGTCCTAATGCTCAGGTATATATTTGGCACATGTATATTTATGCATACTTTTATTGATAGAAAGTCATTGATATGACAATGCCTGATGTTGACCCATTTTATTGTAAAATCTACAGCTCGCTCATCAAGGTTCTTTCTCACAAGGTGTTAACTATACAAATTCTCAGGTAACCTCCCGTACTCTATTATGTTTCTGGAAGCGGCATCTTGTTATAATGAAGAAAATGCTGGGTTTACTGATTGGACTCATATCTTAATTGCATTCAATTGTTTTCTGTTTCAAAATCTAATGTGGTAGTTCCTAGGCATAAACAATTTGGTTTATGATGCTGATGGGATTCATGACTTAATGAGATATCCTTAATAGCAGGACTTTTCAGCTTTAATTCCATTTCTATTTTTAATTTGTTATTAGAAGTCATACCACCAAAGATCTATCTTAGAAGCAATGATTTATAATTCTTCACCATAAGATGAGCCACAGCTACAGTTGGCTCGTATTGCACTAGACGTGCTGAATAGCAGCTTGTTGGTTTTAGTTGGCTCCATAAAATGAGCGCATAGGAAGCTGGTGCCATGTTTGAAATTCTTATTCCTAATGAAATTTGCAAAGCACACAGAATGGAGAACCTTAGAGCCGCAATAGCTCTGGACTTCTCTCTTTTCCTAATGCATAAAAGTTGACCGGATACCGGATATCCTTGGTTGCAATTTTGCTTCCTTTTGGGTTCCAACCTTGCTAATGAGAGTGATGATTTATTTACTTAAAAAAAGAGGCTTGTTGATGCGCATGTGAATGATGCCCGTTGGTTTCATGCAATCCTCCATGTGGCTGGATGTTATCTTTTTAAATTTTAGATGCAGTCTGTCCTTGCTAGCTTCACTCTTTGTAATTATGTTTTGATTGTATTATATCAATGATCTACCAAGATTATGAGAGAGATGTTTCCTGTTTTTCATTTTCATCGAATATTTTTGTATTGGATGTTGTGGTGTGAAGTTAAAAATACTTTAGGTGGTGCATCGTCTTAGATTAAGCCACTTCAGTGTCTTATGCGATAAGCCTGCCTCCAGGCAGATGCATTACAGGTTGATGGGTCAGTAGGGATCAAATAAAAAATTATTTGGGTTCAGCATCTTCCCCCCCCCCCCTGTTACAAATTAATGAATTATAGTGGTGTCCCATCTCTTTTGCCTAATGCGTCTTTGAACCTTTCTTTCTTTAATACTTGCTTATCGTCTCACTAATGCAACTTGAAAAGTATTTTCGTGGAAGTCTATACTTTTTTGAAAAACCATATTTGGAATTGTCCCCCTCTCTTGAGTTCACCTGTTTGTGATAATTTAAGGAGTTTACGTTGACACGTTTTTATGGATGGATAACATATTGATTTGACCTTTTTCTTTTTCTGGCGGTAAAAATCAGCCTCAGGTTCAGCGTATGATGCTTCCGATGCAAGGTCCAGAATAGTTATTCACACTCAGTCAGTCAATAAGTCGTGGGATTTGAATGTTGTTGGAGATTTGGTAATTGCCATAGGCAATTCGACATATTTAGTGCATTTATGACATTAGGTGGTGCTGGCTCTAGTTTCTGGATTTTTTTAAAAATTTTTTTTTCCCATCATGGTCTGTATATTATCTTTGAAGTAGCATTATTATTTCATTAGTGTTAATGTAAATGCCGGAGCCCATTGTGCTTCACTTGTTCCATCTGGTGTTTTGGCAGACCAAGTATTTTGTATTTATTATTGGAAATCTGAATTATCATTCACTCGTCACTCCCAGTCCAGTCGCATCTTGTACTCGGTCGTTTTTCCGGGAACTAGAGATTTGAATCTCAGTATTACGGATAACCAATGCCATCATTCATCAATACGCCCGAGGGCGTGCGCAGTGAAAATCCTCGACACTCGCATTCTTTACTGCATGCTGCATCTGGAAGTGGAATTGAAGGTGAAAGTGGGATTGGACTTGTTTGGTATGATGTCACTTCCGTGTGGAAGTCGGATGCGTGGAAGTCTCTCGTCTTCTATTGAACTGGACCTTAAATGACAGAATTTTCCAATTTTGAAATTTTTTTAATGACTCTACCTCTTTCCTCTTTTTATTTTTTGGAAAGGGAATCTGAGATGACCCTACCTAATCATAACATATTTTCAGTCACAAGACACAAACCCCTTGGCCTCTTTCTTCATGACCCATGATACTCATCTGCGATGGCGAAGTGTGTGGTGACAGCTAAAGCGTTGTGCAAAAAGGTTCTTCTAGTTTGATATTTGAGTTGTTGTGGATTGATTGATTCCAAGTTCCAACATATGATTTTCAGATCTGATTAGGCGGCGAGGTGATTGTATTGGTGATTTTTGAAAGGTGGATTGTTTTTCCTTTTGGGAAAAAAATTTCATTTAGCAATGACATATTGATACTTGCGTGATATAAATATACGTACCCATTAAAAATCATGCTAGCCTTCCGTTGTATGCTGTAAACCCCATTTTCACCTCCATTTCTATTTCTACTTATACTTTCATCTCCATTTTCAGCTCTTACTTCTTCAGAATCTCTTTCAACGTACGGAACAGGACCCAAAAAAACCTTCACAGGGTGATACTAAGATTGTTCTAGTTTATAAATACAAGTTGTTAGCGAGTAATTTGTAAGCATTTTTATAAGTGTTTTTTGAGTAGCACCCCTAGTTATGATGAGTTTTTAGAACTCAATTCGCTTTTTTTTTTTTGTATAAAAAACTATAAATAAAAGTTGCTCAATGAGAGGAAATCACTGCCAAACACTTAGGAAGTCGAAGGGGAGGCAAAAGAAGCTCTTTATTTGAAGTGGGATGAATAAAGCGAGATGACGCTACAAGTTGAAAGAGGTGGCGTGAACTTCTTCCTCCACGGCCAAATGTGATATATTGTTACCAAAATCACGAAGACCAGAAGAGATAGTTGTGTCTTGTGTGATTTATTTATCACGGGTTTGGGGGGGGGGATCATGAAATAAGTATATATATATATATATAGAAATATTTTATAAAAGACAATAAAATTTCGAGAGGATCTAGAGGCGATCTCGTTAAAGCGCGTGCAAACTGCGTCGTGGTGAAGACTTAATAGGGAGGGAGGCGTACGCTATCTGCGACTATGGAGATGAAAACACCAAAGCTGGGTTTGCCATGTGGTCGTCGGTGTAGTGCACCATCGCGGCCCTTTTTACCCCAAAGTCCAATTCATTGGTCATGGTGGAAGATAAAGCCATGCCATTTTCTTTTGCTTTTACCCTATTGTATATATACATAATTGATATTTAGGTGCTAGTGAGGCCTTTTTTTCTGCCCACCCCAAAAGTCACTTGCCCCTTCACTGCCTCCTGCATATGATTTTCTTACTCAGACTAGCACCCTTCTGTGATTTTCCAAGGTAAAGTATGCATTATTTATTGGCTCTGCTCTCTATCTATCCTTCATCACTAAGAGATATCTTCACTTTATATCTATTCTTTCACGTTTGACGGCAAAACTAGTTCATTCATTTCGTATCTTTATCTCCTCTCCAGTGCATTCCTGCTGGATTATTAATGGGGGAAAAAGTAACCCTCGAGTCTGGAAAATAAAACCTTTTAACTTGAAATAAAGTATTAAATTACATGTATTGGAAAATTAACCAAAAAAATAGACTATGCTGAAGTAAGAACGCAGCCTTTATGTTAATTTCAATTATATTATATTATATTCAACTTTTATATAAAGCTCAATTAAGGATCAATTTAATTCAGTTCAATAAATATTAATATAAAACATAAGAATCATGTCAGGATGCTTTCATGATTCATATTGTATCGATGTGTATAGGATTATATACTTAATATGCACGACAATATTCAAATTTTTGTTAAGAAATATACTCACACCTGATGTGCCCTCCAACAGGACAATACACCCGTGCTCAATAAAAAAAAATTGCAATTATATGTAAATATGAATGTCCATATTATTGTAAATGAGATTTCCAAGTCTATTTTTAATCATTGTTTTGACTATGAACTTGACATTTAAAATGTAAAAATTATAAATTAAATCATATATTTTGAAAATTTTGGCTCGGTACTTGATAATGATGTCTCTGCTGTTATGTATATTAATGATTAAAGATAGTTTTAAGGGAGTGAAATTTTCAGGAAAAGAATTAACTTCTGGTTTTTTTTCAAAATATAAAAATTAAATTATAATTTCTTATTTATTTATTTTAACTCTGATCTAATAATCTGTTTTTAAAAAGATATACAATTTAATATTTGACATTTTCAAATTTACGATTCTTAACTCCTGAAATATACAATAATAATGACCAATAACTAAAATATTATTTTAATATATAAATCATAATATGAAATTCTCACAGATGAAATAGGGGATATGCATATTTTTAATAATAAATGCTTGTATTTTTTTTTTAAAAAAGTCAGTGGACCAGGCAACGGTGAACGAATATAAGAGCATACGAGTTCATTTTTAATCTAATGACTAAAGGATTCTTTAACTGAAATATTAAAAACCGAATGATTTATAGATTTTGATTTGTCAATGATCAAAATATCAAATAAAATTAAATATATTTTATCATGAAATAAAAACGATGGATAATTAGGAGTGGATTGTTGGCAGAAAAAAAAAACTAGGACTTATTTAATCAAACTATACAAGACTTATCATCTTGAGAATCATCAAAATCATTTGTCGGTGATATTCTTTTATCAGCAATTGTAGATTATATTCCTCTGGTCTTTAATAAAATACCTAATTTGAAAGTTCATATTAGTCTTACATGTAAAAATTATTTTATATGTTTATCAATTTTTTTAATTTAACTTTATTAATATTTTTCTAACAATAATTAAGTAGGAGAAAGAAGGAGGGAATCAAGAAAGATGCTTGGAGTGTTTAAAAAAAATATCATATTAATTAATTTAAGTAACTTTTTAATCTACTCAAATTAGTTAATTAGATCATACTTTAAGAACTAGAGGAGTATTATTATTTGGATTTTGGGGGATATATATTATTTGAAATTTCATAATCATATATGTAAATCTCAAAACAGGATTATTATATTCTCCAAGTTTATCATTATTTTAAAGAACTGTTTAATTAGTTTTATAAAAAAGGAGAACTGTTTAATTGAATATTAAAATGGAATGATTTGGAAATTAAGTTATGATAGATTACTCAACATAAAGTTTTTTGGTCGGCTTAGAATCTGTACTCACGAAAAGCAGCTACTTGCCTACATCCCATATGCATAATTTTTAAATCGAAGATATTACAATGGACACAGTAAAATATTTCTTCGGCCAAAAAATTTAAAATAGATTTAATAAAGTTATAAATTTTTCACCTTAGATTACATTTTATTTTGATATTATTAATTAAATATTTATTTATTTGGAGATCCTAATTTACATTTTTTTTTACCGTTTTATATAAATCTCAGAAATTTACATAGGTGTGGTAAATTAAAAAGCTAATCTTAAGCAATTCACATTCAGCAATTTATAATTTACCTATTCGAAATTCAAATAATTTTTATGGGTAAGCTAAATATCTAATGCTGCTAATAACTAACTATTAGTTAACAGAGGATTGTGTGATGACGAAATCCCAACAGAAATATTTCATGATTTTGATTCGTTACAGAAGAAGTATAGAATAAAAATAAAATATATTTTCAACCTAGGATGAGAATTTATAAAATTTTAAATTTTAAATAGTTCAAATCAAATATGAGTGACTTAGATAGATTAAATAGTTATTTTATAATCAATCAACTTAATGTATTATCGGTAGTATTATTTTTAATAAGAAAAATGCATTAACACATATCTTCTGGTTTTTATCACGAATTAAAGCAATCTAAATTTGGTAGAATAATCAGCAGGATCGGGGCTAACAATTATTCCAAATCAAGAAGATCTAATTTATCCTCAAGATGAAGAAATAGACAAAGTCAACCAATGGGCGAAGGGAAAAAATGAAAGGCGAAGCCAAGTGGCTGTCGCTCCCTTCTTTGATTATGGCTAGAGGAAAAGATTAGTCTTTCTTTTTCTCTCTTTTTTTTTCAAACAATGTAGTTTAGTTAATTTAATGTTATTAAACCCTTGAATAATTACGTCAGACCAATAACGAAAATCATAAATGAGCTTGTTGGGCTACTTGAGATTCCAGGCCCATTGCTTCATCAACTCAATGACCTGGGTTGGACGGTTGGCATCGTCCAGTGCACTAATCTAACGGTCTAAAATTCATCATGAAAAAGAATAGGATGCTTATCTTGGTGCAAACGCCACTCAAACCTCAGCTAATCGATCTGGTATATTTGTTTTAAACCGCAGGATCACGGAACTGCATTGAGAGTTATGTACATCACAAGTAGCGTATCAGGATCGTGGGGATGATGCTAATGAGGATTAGGACCTGATACATCAAAATTACATTACATCCGTATGCCTTCCGGTCTATGTTATAAATTTATTTTTACTTTAAGAAAATTGAGTCTTCATTTTCTTCATCGCTGTTCTCGTACCTTAATTTAATCCTCCAGACCCAGAAGAATCCGGCGATGAAGTGAGACGAAGAGGAAAGGAAGGGAAGGGAGAAGAACAGCCTTAATATTACCATAACATTTATTTTTGATTTCCATACAAAACTGGTTCTTCGACTTTCTCTAAGACCGATTAACCACTACAACTAGGTAACTCAACCATAAACCATTGAAACTTTGCGGTTGAGTCTACAACTTCCGTTAATTCCTCCTCAGTTTATCGGTTTTTTTTTGGCTGTCATTGCTGTTTTCAGTATGATTGCTTTGTCTTTTTTACCTGTGGATTTTTTCTTTTGCAAATGATCAACGCAGGACGTGTTTGCATATTATGTATATGTGTACATGTCAATTATATGTTCCCTCTGAGTGTTTCTATTTCCTCGCCCATCCTTTTTGCTCCTGAACTTGTTGTGTTTGATTTGTCTAGTGTCTGAGACTTCGAGGTTTCCCTGAGAGCTTTATGTCGGTTATCATTCGAATAGCACGAGTTTGTCCTTCCTTTCTCTTCGATCACTTTCCTGTCAATTTGGTCTTTTGTCTCTGATACGATTTCCTTATTGAGAAATAGGAGTATCATGACCGCTGTATCCCATTTTTGTTATGATCCTGATGACTAAATGACGAGATTAATTTTGAAGATAATAGGAAATAATTTCGTACTGTCTATAGGTACGAAAACTTTAATAATAGAACTGAGTTTGTTCTAGATCGGTCTTATGGACTTCTGCAAGAGGGAAAGAACAGAATATGCCGTCTTTCTAAATTAGGACTTTTTGGCCTGCCTTTGTTTAAGAGTTTATGGTAATGAATGGCAATCTGATAAGATTTTGATCTACACAGGTGTCTATTTGCATTGCTGGATAAAAACAATTAATGGAAAATCGAGGCCAGAAGCGCCCAGAAATGGTAGATGAACTACCTGCTGATAAACGCGTTTGCAGTTCATTGGACTTAAGACCAAGTTCTTCCAACACATCAAATCAAATCCATACCGATCCTACACACTCAATGCTAGAGACCCATGATAATGACATGGACACTTCCTCATCTGCTTCTGCTTCAAGTCGATCAGAGGGAGAACCTGAAAAGGATTCAGCTTATGGGTCATGTGATTCAGATGACATGGAGCAGCATTACTACAGTTTCCGAGGCTACCACAGGCAGAGATTATCTAGTGATCATGGGAAGTTCAAAAAAATTATATCAAGTCTGAGTGAAGAGACTGAGCCTTCTGCTCAACTAGCTGTTCTTACAGAACTTTGTGAAGTCTTGTCATTTTGTACAGAGGGTTCACTCTCCAGCATGACTTCAGATTCATTATCACCGCTACTGGTCAAGCTGGCAAAGCATGAGAGCAACCCAGATATAATGCTGTTGGCTATAAGGGCTATCACCTATATATGTGATGTCTATCCTAGATCAGCTGGAATCCTTGTTAGCCATGATGCTATTTCTGCTTTATGTCAAAGATTATTGGCTATTGAGTATCAAGATGTAGCTGAACAGGTTATTTATGGTCGTTTATTTGCAATACATCTTATTAATTTTTTTCCTTTATATGGTACGAAAGGAATGTATGATTATAAATCTTGTGTTAATGTAGTGTCTCCAAGCATTAGAGAAAATATCCCGAGAGCAACCACTCGCTTGCTTACATGCTGGGGCTATTATGGCTGTTCTAAATTTTATTGACTTCTTCTCAACAAGCATTCAGGTAAGCCTCAATCTGAACATTGGCATCGGCCTCATAAGAATTGGCCCTTTTTATGATGAACTTTTAACTCCTAGAATTTATTGGATTTAGTTGTTCTAGGACTTCTTGATGAAATAATTCTGTTTCACTAACCCCTCCTCTCCCTCAAAACATTTATCCAGAGAGTGGCTCTTTCAACTGTGGTGAACATATGTAAGAAGCTTCCTTCAGAAAGCCTGTCACCTTGCATGGATGCTCTACCCATTTTATGCAATCTTCTTCGTTATGAGGATCGGCAGGTACCACAGTGGACTTTGGATGATTATTCTGTATGTCTCTTCAGTGTTTTAATATATCTTTTAGTTATTAACCTTCTAAAATTAATTCTTCAGCTTGTAGAAAATGTTGCTACCTGCTTAATTAAAATAGTTGAGCAAGCTGGTCACTCATCCAAATTGTTGGATGAACTTTGTAAGCATGGGTTGATTCAACAAGTGTCACATATTTTAAGTTTGAATGGCCGAACTACTCTATCTCAACCAATTTATAATGTAAGAATCCCCCCCCCCCAATCTTTTAGCGTCTACATTTCTCCACTTATTTTCTCTATTGTCTTTGAAAATGAGAAGGGCTTATTATTTTGATTGGCAGGGATTGATAGGGCTACTTGTCAAGCTTTCTTCTGGTTCAGCTGTAGCTTTTAGGACTTTGTATGAACTAAATATAAGCAATGTATTGAAGGACATCTTGGCTACATCTGACCTTCCACATGGGGTCTCTTCTTCTCATCCCATAGGTGGACATTGCAATCAGGTATACAGCTTAGTCTGCAGTATTGTTTTGTCTTTGACTGTCTTGGTCCGCACAATTTAAATAATTATTGTAACTTCACATTCTGTGGTTAAACTTTTCAGAAAATAAGGCCAATACCTAGACCCTCAATCCGTCTTAGGATAATGACACTATCTTATGGACTCATTTTAAGTCGTATGGGGATTTAGAAGAACATGTCTTTTTCAGGTCCTTATTGGGCTAGGTTTGCATATTCAGTTTGGAATGCAGAAATCTTTATAGCAGAGCATTTAAGTTCAGTCCTCAAATTTTCACATTTAATTTATTTATCTAAAATTTGCCAATTAACTCCTCAAACACCTCTCCTATATATTGCACTGCAGCATCTGATTTCTTTTTTTTACTTTTTCTTTTAAATCCTATTCTAAAGAAACCTCACCTAAAATTCCACTCAATTCATAATTCCTCTTGTTGCATGCCCAAACCTAATCATTTTAAGTATTCATGTATTCTGCAGACTAAAGTAGTGCTTGGTGTGACTTGTCTAAATATCATTCATTTGAATAATCATAAAGCAAGACGTATGGATATTGTAGGTCAAACCAGCAGTACATTACTGCTATCTGAATCAGAACACCGTTGTCATATTCTATTGGTTAAGATAAAAAGATATGCTGTTTTTCTTACTGGTGATGTTATTTTCTGCTTTCAAATTGAAAGTATAATATAGGGTTTATGTATAGATATGTTTTTAATTCATTGCTTAGCAATATTTTTATGTGAATTTGTGGTCATTGATGGACTAACGAGACTTTCTGGTTAACAACCTAATTAAAGACTTCATTGTTGATGGAGCACATTGGCGTCAGGCTATCCATGTAGCCAATCCCACCTAGTGGGATAAGGCTTGTTGTTGTTGTTATTGCATGACATGGTCAGACTTGAGAATCTAATCTAGAGTTGTAATTTGGCCTCTGAATTTTTCCTTCCCTATACAGAAGTAGAGATTGGCGAGAGCAGGGAAATGCTCTATAAACGCAGTTTACAGCCTCTGAAGTTGGGGAGTTTTCTAGTCAAAAGTTGCATGTTTTCTAATTGAAGTTAGTTAATCACGGATCTAGAAAGTCATAATTGAATATATTGCACTTTGATTACTTTTTGCCACAGTAACAGATTGGTTTTATGCAGTTTCAAAATTATGTAATTCAAATGTGTTGTGGATATCTTGAATCCATGAATTAGCGCAGCCAAATGTGGAGTACCCAATGTAATTATTCCCCAACTCCATGATACGCAGAAATTTCTTATAAACATGTCGGATGAAATAGACCATGTTGTCACGCTGGCTGTTCATCATGTATGATTCAAAATTCTAAGGTTTTATGCTGTAATATAGTTAGTTGAAGCGTGTATTTCTCTTCTTTTGTTACATAAAATGTTATGAGCGATGCGTAGCCTATGCCACAGCCTATGAGAGGATTTGGAGTTTTGATCCCAACTCTTTTGCTACATCTGTCGAGTTTTGTCTTTGGTATTTCTTTCCTTGTGTTGAAGGGAGGCTTCAATGCGCAGCATATTACTTGGTTCAATTTTTCCTCCATTAACAAATTAAAATTTGTCCCATTTAGTATGCGTTTTTTTGACAAAAATAATATTTAAGTGAATATTGATTGAGGATTGATGGTAATGTCAGGTATATGAAGTTCTGAAATTGCTCAACGAGCTTCTCCCCAGGTTGGACAAAGATCAGAATGATCAACTAATGCTAGATAAAGAATCCTTTCTTGTTAATCACCCAGATCATCTGCAGACGTTCGGGATGGATGTGGTTCCCCTGTTGATCCAGGTTAGTTTTTTCCTAAAAGACATGTTTTCTGTTTTATGTCCTTTTCATTATTTTATTTTACTCGTCTGCCCCCTTTTACAGGTGTTTAATTCTGGTGCAAGTTTAAATGTTTGCCATGGATGTTTATTTGTTATGCACAAGTTGGTTTATTTGAGCAACTCTGACATGCTTGTTGAATCACTTAAGAATGCCGGCATTTCAAGGTATAGCAAGTTGCCCTATCCTCCTTGTTGAAGTGTTCAATTAAATAATTTTGAAAATGTATTGATTTCATCTAGTTAATGCGGCAGTTTTTTAGCTGGAGTATTCACTCGAAAGGATCACCATTTGCTGATATTAGCCTTACAGATTGCCGAGATAATTCTTAATAAGGTTTCAGATGATTTCCTGACGTTGTTTATAAAGGAAGGTGTCTTTTTTGCCATTGATGCACTATTAACACCAGGAAGCTCGTCAGAGTTGATGTACCCAGTTTTTGGTGGCATCCAATTGGCATTTGACTCAAGTCAAAAGTCTTCTTCTAGGGACCTCAAATGCCTGTGTTATGCATTTTCTACTAATGAACCGTGCACAGCAGTATCAGATGCAGGAACTTGCAAGCTTGAGAAGGAATCAATTATTAATCTTGCAAAGCATATAAAGTCGAAATTCTTAGCACCAGAATTATATGATTCTGAAAAAGGATTGACTGAAATTCTTCAAAATCTCAGAGCATTGTCTGTGGCATTAAATGATTCGCTTGGCACAACTACTAGCAATGGTTCTCGTCTTCTGCCTGAAGAGAGGGTTGATGATATACTGTATCAAATTATGGAGAAGCTTACAGGCAAGGAACAAGTTTCTACCTTTGAATTTATTGAGAGTGGAATTGTTAAATCATTGATAAACTATTTATCTAATGGTCTGCTTATGAGGAAAAATGGGGGAAGACAAGGTGGTTATGATGTTGTGATTGAAAAACGATTTGAGGTTCTGGCAAGGGTATGTTTATCTTATCCTCAGCTTCCTTCTGGAGACACGCCCCTCTCTTTTCTAATACGGAACTTACAGAGTGCACTGACTTCTTTGGAGGCTTTTCCTGTTATTCTAAGCAATGGACTGAAACTAAGGGGTTCCTATGCTACAGTTCCAAATAGATGTCCGATACCATATCCTTGCCTGAAAGTTCGTTTTGTCAAGGGTGAGGGAGAGACATGCCTTAATAATTACACCGAGGATTTTCATACAGTTGATCCTTTTTCATCCTTACATGCTATTGGGGGATATTTATGGCCAAAGGTTAGCTCAAAAAGCACTAATAATGTAAAGTCATCATCCAGCCAAGTAGCATTCCATGCAGAAAATCCACCCATTCATCTGCCGTCAAATGCAAGTTCCTCTCAAGTGAATATTGGGCCTGATGTTTTGCTAGCTCATGTCATTGAGAGACAGGTTACATTTCTAAAGCCCTGGTTACTGAGTTTACTGGTTCACTGATGCTGCATTCTGTTCCTTTATTTTTGACTGTTTAATGTCTTTTCCCTTTTCTTTTCTGGGTATGGCACCTGGATTTTCTTACGAGCAGATCTGTTTATTTTGCAGGGAGAAGAGACACAGCTGTTACAACCTGGGCCTGATCAAACTGTCAGTGCAAATTCAGGGGAATCATCTTCCTCTGAAACACATGTAAGTACGGCTATTGCTATAGAAAATATCTTTGCATCAACGATTTTATACATTTCATTATTCATCACTACTGCTTAATGGTTAATTCTAAAGCTTCCTTTTTTTCATGTTTTGAATTCATTGTGCTTTAGTTCTTATATCTCTTTTCAATCTTCAAATTTCTATTAAGAACAGTTCTAATATGCATGTGTTTTAGCTTACTTTTTGACTTTTATGATTATATTCAACAGGGGCATGAAGAGAGAGAACCCCAATTGAATGCAGAAGCAGGCCCAAAACTGGAAGGTCATCCGGGTTCTTGTAGTAATGAAGCTGAACAAAAGCTTGTGTTTTACCTTGAAGAACAGCAGCTGGATCCTAAACTGACAATGTACCAGGCAATTCTTGGTCAAGTGATGAAACAAAATGACTCTTTCTCTAGTGCAAAACTGTGGAGTCAAGTACACACAATAACTTATAGAATGGCTGTGAAATCTGAGGATGTGGCCCCTCCAAAACGTCTTCATTCACCTGAAGATGTGTTTATCATTGATAAAGTTACAGCTTACATGCAGGACACTCCTTTTTTCTCGGACATGTTCTCCTGTGAACTTGTTTCTGATTTGGAGAAATCAAGCCCGACTCATGATATTTTGTTTCTCCTTAAAAGCTTGGAAGGCATGAATAGATTTATCTTTCACCTCATGTCTCGTGAAAGAATTTGTGCTTTTGCTGAAGGGAAACTTGATAACCTGGATAGCCTGAAAGTACTGGTTCCTTCTGTCCGACAAAATGAGTTTGTGAGTGCAAAATTGACAGAAAAACTGGAACAACAAATGCGAGATCCTTTTACAGTCTCTATTGGTGCTATGCCTCTATGGTGTAATCAGTTGATGGTTTCATGCCCTTTCCTATTTAGTTTTGAGGCAAGATGCAAGTACTTTAAATTGGCAGCATTTGGTCAGCAACAGATTCAACCTCATTTATCTTACAATGATTCAGCAACAACAAGCAGCAGGCGCCTGAGCCTTGGGGTATTGCCTCGGAAGAAATTTTTAGTTTTTCGCAACCGGATTTTGGAATCTGCTGCAGAAATGATGGACTTACATGCCCGTCATAAAGTAGTTCTTGAAGTGGAATATGATGAAGAAGTTGGTACTGGTCTTGGACCGACATTGGAATTCTATACCTTGGTCTGTCAGGAGTTCCAGAAATCCGGAATGGGGATGTGGAGAGAGGATAATTGGTTTTTCCCATTAAAGACAAACTTGCCGGCTGACATGAGAATCCTGTCTCCCTATGGACTCTTTCCTTGTCCATGGCCTTCACCGCTAGAATCATCTGGTGGTATACAGTTCTCCGAAGTAACAAAGAAATTTTTCCTTTTGGGCCAAATTGTGGCTAAAGCTCTTCAAGATGGAAGGGTCTTAGATCTGCATATGTCCAGAGCCTTTTATAAACTTCTTCTTGGAAAGGTACACCAATCCTCGATGCAATTGATGAGCTTCCCATGAGCTTGAAACCCAACAACTGTGAATTATTTGCTTACAGATGATCATTATGTTTGACATGGTCTCTTTGTTTGCTTATCATCTCTTTAGGAACTCTCTCTCTACGACATTCAATCATTTGATCCTGGGCTTGGTAGTGTGCTTCAAGAGTTTCAGGCTATCGTTAACCGGAAGAAATTTTTGGAGTCTGTTTGCGGAGACAACTATGTGATGGAATTTGATGCATGCTTTCGAGATACAAAAATTGAAGACCTTTGCCTTGATTTCACTCTTCCTGGGTATCCTGACATTGCTCTTACTTCTGGGAGTGATCACACAGTAGTAAGATATTACTTTATGCGATTGCTATTTGTTTTTGTTTTGTTATTTTCATTGGTGATAAGAATTTATATTTTTTGGGTAGGTGAATATGAGAAACCTGGATGATTATGTTTCACTTGTTGTGGATGCCACTGTGAAGTCAGGAATTTCCAGACAAGTTGAGGCTTTCAAATCTGGTTTTAATCAGGTTCTGTTGTTATTCGCTTTGACTAAATGATGCTTAAAATACTTTCTAATGTTTTTTAGTTTTGAACAATTGAGATGATTAACACACAAACCTTTTATATTGCTATATTCTCTCTCTGTCTGTCTGTCTGTGTGCGCACGCGCAAGACCCAAATGGTCAAGAGAATTGGGGTTCACATATTATATGATGAACTGAACGAATTTGAGCTTAAAGCTAACACTTATATTCAATATTATGAGGGTTACTGTTGCATGATTTAAGAGGTAGGAATCCAAATGATGAGAGGTGGATTCAATTTTGAAGCAGAATTAGCTACTGCTTAAACATAGACTGTCAATTGAATAAGATTCGTTTTGTTTTTAGGCATTATGTTGATCATAAGTTTGTCAACTCCATCCCCCGTTTTATATTCTGTATTTTTTTTTTCACTTAGAATTTACAGAATGCTTCTCCTTCTCGTCCTCCTTTTTCTAAGATCCTGTAATTGTCAATTAATTTGGTAGTTTTTTTTCTTTTTCTTTTTTTTAAATCTTGTGATTGTCAACTATTTGATTTTTAATTTTTTTGGTCAACTCCAGGTCTTTTCCATTGAGCATCTTCGCATTTATAATGAAGAAGAACTTGAGCGATTGCTTTGTGGAGAATTTGATTCTTGGGCTGTATGTATATATTTAATTTCTTAACATGTATAAACTTGTTTTTTGCTGAGAGGAAAAGTATGAAAACAACTAAAATTTAATAATCTCTTTTGAGCAGTTCCTTGAGCTGGCGGATCACATTAAATTTGATCATGGGTATACTGCTAGCAGTCCTCCAATCGTTAATGTGAGCCTTCTTGTTTTTCAATTAACGTTATATGTTTCTTTGGTGGTTTCGGCTGTGTTTTGTTCACCCAAATCTCATGACCTGTTGATTGATTCTTTGGAATGTCAGTTGCTGGAAATCATTCAAGAATTTGACCATGCACAGCGAAGAGCATTCCTTCAGTTTGTGACTGGGGCACCTCGACTTCCTCCTGGCGGACTGGCATCTCTTAATCCCAAGTTGACTATTGTGAGAAAGGTATGCGGATATTAATACCCTATAAGATGAATTCGTGGTTGTTGGAACTCCTCCTCATACGTTTTTTTTTTTTTTTGACAGCATTGTACCAACCGGGCAGACACAGACTTGCCTAGCGTGATGACTTGTGCAAATTACTTGAAGTTACCTCCCTACTCATCAAAAGTACTTTCTCTTACTTTCAAACTTGACTAACTAAAGCATTCAGAAAATAATGCTCATAAACTGGAGTCTAATTTCTTTGGTCACTTCTTTTTTATATAAAAATTCCAGGAAAAGATGAAAGAGAAGCTCTTTTATGCCATAACTGAGGGACAAGGATCATTTCACCTTTCATAAATTCACTCTCTTGACTTGGTCCGCATTTCAATGCTGAACCTGTAATTATTAGAGTAGTCGATAGAGATGTAGATAAGGATCTGAATGTGTTGCTGGCAAAAGGGGTGTTGGTTGGAAGAGGAGCTGATTTGCTGCTGAAGGAGAAGAAGCTCCAGTCTTCACTGACTATAATTGTTGGGGTGTGTACATAGCCCGCAAATACGGGTAGTTCATTGACTTGGGTTGGTTGTACAGGGACCAGGGTACTTTTAAGTGGTTGCTTTTTCAGATATTTTCATGTACAGAACTGTGTACAGAAATCTCTTTGGATGGTAGCCTTTTATTTACATCAATAGTTGCCTTTCGCCTTCAACGGCTTATATTTTCTGCTATTTATTGGATTTTCAGAAAATTGTTTTCTTACAAGGGCATACGCCAGTCGTTTTACTTGTATATTCTGACCACTTCTGCATTTTGTTATCGCCCTGTTTGTTACTTAATATCTTTAATGCCTCAGCGGTTCAAGCCGATCATGTTTGATTACTGGCTGGTGCCCTTTTCCCTAGAGCACCCCCGAAGAAGTCAAAATCATAACTTTACTCCGCGAGTATCTTCAACCAAGTCCCCGCGGAAATAACTTGCAGTGTCCGATCCCAAAGTAAAATTAGTATGTGTAGGAATTTCATGAGTTTAGATCATATGATAATTTCCAAATGTTCCACTTCTAAAGAGGTACGCACGCGAAGATGACTGGACAGTGGACGGTTTTTGTGAGTAGGGGTGGATATGGCAACTAGATGTTGTGACAAATGACAATGTGTAACGCGGGAAGCCAGGGTTCCAGGATCCATCCCCATTCTTCAAGCTGTTCGCATATTAATTAATGTTCTAATTAATACATACAATATTCCTTAACAAAATAATCTTTAAGTATATCAAGTAATTTGTGAGTTAAGGATACTTTTTCTGTTTTATTAATCAAAAGGTATTTGGCTGTGTTTTGTAGTTGTACCAAAATAGTGTTTGTAGAGAATCAGATTAAGAAGCGACAAATTAGTTTTTTCTTATTGTTAATTGTATTGAATATAGGTTAAATTATGAAAAACTTTATGAATTTTGATTTATATGTAAATAATTATTCCCCTTTAAAACTTAATTAAACTTTTAATTTTGTGTAAATAACCCCCGCTGTAACTTATCTTAGTGAACTTTTTAATAAAGCACCCCATATTATTCATCAAATATGCCTTAAATTTTCTTCCACACTCGTACATAACTCTTTCAATCTTTGAATTATAGGCAGAAGATACATATACGCTTTCTTTTTTACGTAAAAATCTAGTACATCGAAATTTGTTTTTTGGCCTGCCAAGTACATCGAAATACTGCATATAAAACAACGGATAAATTAATGACGAAGATGTAATTTGCACAGATCTACGAGCTTTAAAAATTCATTATAAAATTTTAAAGATAGAAAATAGAAGGGAGAATTCCAAAAAAATTTCTTTAAATTTTAAAATTTCAAATCAGTTTTATTTATTACGTTTTAATAACAATTGACAACATTTAAAAGATAAATAACAACACATTTTTATAGTTATTACTAATTTTAAATTTTAAAATTTTAGAGGTATGTTTTTGAGATTTTTTCAAATATTAACTCTAGATAAACTAAAATCCAAGAGGTCACATATGATTTCGCCTTGAAAACTAATAAAAAGGGAAAAATACTTCATTCTTCCGATAATTACAAATAGAAAGCAAGAGTAAAAATATAATGATAACAAATTATATTTAAATTAGCATATTGACTGTACAAATTTGTTATATACTATCTCCGGTTCTAATTATAAGAGCTAGTTGACTAATTTAATGAGATTAAGAAAATAAGTTAAGTAAGTCATTTGTAATAAATAAATGTTGTCTTTTCTAAATTATTTTTGCTAATCAAGCATGTTAGCTAGAACTACCATTACTAGAAGGACTACCTTAGGAAAAAATACATAAATATTAGAGACAAAGTGGATTGGAGTTTTATATTTAGAATTAAAATAAAAATCAAACAAAATCTTATATTAAGAACCGGAGGTAGTATTTCATAAATGGATATTCTTTTTTTTTCGTATAGTTATCATATTTAAATTAATTAAATCAATATTTATTACAATCAATTACATTACAAATTTAATGACGAAATATAATGAGCGACATATAACCTTTTTTTTTTTAAAAAAAAAATGAAGCTCTGCGGCTGTGCGGCACATGCCACGTCGTCGAAGGATGATTCTTGAGTTCTCTCCCTATTTGTCTATGATTCGAACCGAGAAAGGCATTTTGGCACGAAACCAGCTTTTCAGTGCCTTACCCTCCCCTGAATGCCTCCCTATTCTTCCATCCTTCCGAGCGTGAACCGTCCAATGCGCTTAGTTGGTAGTCTGAAGCGAGCTGGTCCTTGGAAAACAGGTTCGCATTTTTCTCCCACTCTTCTCATGTGGTTACTCTATTGAGGTGTTTGCAATTCATCTTAAATAAAATCGCACATATGTTTCTTATTTTAGGTTTTCCATAATGTCTACTATTTCTGGCCACGTCGATTTAAATACCGATGCCGTTCTGGTTGATCGGCAAAACGAGGTGGCTGTGTTTGATTCATCAGAAACGAATGCCTGTGGCATCGTCCCTGCGTCTGTTGATAATGGGGTCAAAGTCCGCGATCATGACTTTTGCCGGGTCGGAGATAGTCTAGGAGTGAATGAGTCGGTGAAGCCGGGTTACGATGAATTGTCTTGTGGAACCGGACGAGAGGGTTTTGATAAAGATACTGAAGTCATGCAGAGAGCAAATGATATGGAGGTAGGGGCAGAACTTCTTCGTGGAGTTTTCAGAGCTGATAAATGCTTGGATTCCGCATTAAACTATGGCGTTGTGAATGATGTGGAGTATGGGGACGAGAGTGGAGTTACTGATAATGGCTTAACTAGCATTGAATTTAAATTAAATAAGGAGGCTCAAGCAGAGGAGAACCAGATCATTTGCCGTAATGCGGGCAAAAATGCTAAAGATTTTGGCGATGAAGGGAATGGAAGCGAGCGGAAGTGTCATGTTGATGAGTTAGCAGACCAGGGAGCTATCAAAGTTATGGGAGATGAGAACAATGTCAACGCTGCTCATGTAGCAGACCAGGGAGCTATCAAAGTTATGGGAGATGAGAACAATGTCAACGCTGCTCATGATAAGGTTTCTACGGATGGTCCTAATCATCATTGTGCCTCAAGAACTTCAGAATCTGTGTGCCAATCGCTGGATGGCGTTCTACATATGGAGGCCAAGGACGTTAATTTTAAAGAATCTTTGCATCATGAATTCCCAATTTCAAGAAATCATCTTTGTCAGGTAGAAACTTCACATCCTCTGAAAGAGCCATCCCATGAAGTTTGCGCACAACCAGAGGCGCTAAAAAGTCAGACCATGGACATCAACCTGACTGAAGTATTGCCTTTGGGAAATATTCAAAACGAGTGCCATGGTCTTAATCTTGTTGTAGATTTTAATTCATGCAGAAAGTTGGTGCAGATTGACATGAATATGAAATCATTGTCTTCAGAATTCCGTGTATCTGATTTAGTATGGGGAAAAGTGAGGGGTCATCCATGGTGGCCTGGCCAGATCTTTGATCCTTCAGCTGCATCAGAAAAGGCAAAGAGGTATTTTAAGAAAGACAGTTACTTGATAGCTTATTTCGGGGATCAATCATTTTCTTGGAACGATGCATCAAAGATAAAGCCATTTCAAATGTATTTCTCACAAATGGAGAAACAGAGCGATTTGGACAATTTTTATCATGCTGTTGATTGTGCATTGGATGAGATCTCAAGACGAGTTGAGCTTGGCTTATCCTGCCCCTGCACGCCTGAAGTCCTCACCAATCTTAAAACCCAAATAATTACTAACGCTGGAATCCAGGAACACTCAAGCAGAAGAGATGGAGGGGACAGGTTTCTGAATGCAATCACTTTTGAACCCAAGAAACTTGTCAACTTCGTTCAATTATTAGCAGAGTCACCACTTGTTGAGTTTGATAGATTGGATTTGGCAATAGCACGTGCCCAATTTTTGGCCTTTCGCAATTCAAAGGGTTATTCTCAACTGCCTGAGTTTGTAGCGAATGATGCGTTGGTCAAGGATGATACGGAAATTATAACCATGGACGTGGAGGAAAAAGGGCAATATGATGATCAAATTGATAGCCAAGGATTGGAAACTGATATTGGCTATTCACCAAAGCGAAAGCACATCTCTGGAAGAGATTGCGTGTGGCCCTGCAAGAAACAAAAACGTTTGTCTGATTTGATGTCTGAAAAGAGTTTGCGTCTCCCAAATGACGAGCATGCTTTGGGTGGGGAAGCTGATGGTGATGAGTCGATTCTGTTTTCTTCTACATGGAAGGCATATGAGAACACTTCTGATGATGATTGTCATAAATCCCGAAATATTATTCTTATCCAATTGCACGAAGTTTCTGTAGATGAGATGTGGTGGCAACTTCGCTTGGCTGCTAGAGATCCCACAAGAGATGGCTGCTTTACTGTCATGGTGAATTTTTTTGCAGAATTCAGAAATTTCTCTAGTCCACATTATTCGACGCTAATGGAGCTCTGCAATGATTCTTATTGGACTGACAGAATTATTCAGAGTATTCCTGAAGAGCAATCATCGTTAGAGAAACAGAATGAGAGGGAGGAGTTTCTGCCTGTGAATCCGGCTGAAGGGGTTGCTCCCTCTTTCAAACCGCAAGCAGGTGTTGATGGGAAGGAACGTTTTGATGAGAACTCTAAGGAAGGTACCTGCCCAGCAGCCCTGATTCTTGAATTTACAAACCTAGATTCTATTCCTTCAGAAACAAGCCTCAACAAAATTTTTGGCCGCTTTGGACCATTGATCGAATCACAGACCAAACTGTTGAAGAGAAGTAGACGTGCCAAAGTGGTTTTCAAAAGACTTTCTGATGCAGAAAGCGCTTTCAGCAGCGCTGGGAAATATGGCACTTTTGGACCTTCACTTTTTAGATACCACCTCAAGGTTATGCCTTCATCATCCAAAGCCCCTGTTGGTGCAGGAAAGCGAGGCAGGAAAAGAAGTTCTGGGGAAGGCGGTGAAGTCTAGTGCCTTGGCATATATTGCTTTAACCTTAGATATGACTTTAACGCTAGGTGTTTTCTTTTGTCCAAGTCATTGTTCTTATTTTTAATCTTTTGATAAGCTAACGTGTCCAGCATGCTAATGCATAGGAGTGAACAGCCTGACTAATTGATGACGTAGGAATCGCTCGGGATACGATCAAGTCGATATAGTTTAGACTGATCATGCTCTAGCAAGTAGTAGCTGATGTGATGATAATTACCAGGTTCGAGCCGATAGGACAGTATCAACCTTTTTGTAAAAGTGAATCCACATATGTTACTGTAATTATTAAGTTTGGTGTGTTATGAAAACCAAAGGCTATAAATCTTTTGAGTATTTTACTGGTTCACTTTGCTGGTAATCGGTTAGTCGTTTCCGTTTAAGCTATCCATTATTTCATTATGTGTACTGGTAATGCTGTGGATTACTGGGGCTCGAATAATTGTCGCTCAAATTCTTGTTAAGCTCACTCCAACCGCACCAAAAAGAAAAACAGAGGGAGAGATGATAGAACAAATAGTGCAACGCATATAATTTCTCTTTGAACTGCAAACGAGCGATGAGTGTCTACAAAATTTTACTCATGAATTTAAATCTATATAATTTATCTCAGAGAAGCAACGGTCATGTTGGCTTTCATTGAAACCCCGGTTTAATGCATGTGGACTCACTGCAGAATTCAAATATTTTATTTCATTCTAAGGGGCTTGGGGTAGCTGAAATTTGAAGGCGGAGTGATTGAAATCATTGATCACATTGGATTTGGCAGCTTTGAGACTTGAGACTATGGAAACGGGAAGAGAGACGATTTTTTTCCCAAAAAAAAGAGCAAAGCATGTTTGGGTGGAATACTTTGAATCACTCCACTCCAAAAGGTTTAGCATATAACGTGTTTGCGCACATATTATATAGATCATATTATATTATAATCTAAAACTTTTTCCTACTTCCTTCTTAATAATAAAATATCAGAAAATATGAATAATTTTTTCAACTAAACTACAGGACGAGACAACACTTAAAATTAAAATACACAGTATTTATTAAATTTCTATTCTTTTCTATTTAACGATGTTAAACTATTTTTAACCCCGTTTTTCATTGTTAGGGCCAGTGGTTTCATTTTCATGAATGAAAAAGAAATTATATTAAGGGTAATAAATATAATACTAAACGTTTTTTCAGGCCAAAGAATACTAAATACTAAAAAATTATATAAAAGAATTCACATATCACTACTCACTAAAAGAAATTGATGGTTTGAAGACTGAAGCCCAAGTTCGTTGCGGCTCAATGATGTCACACGGCGCTCCCACTTTCCCCGGCCTTCTTCTATTGTGTGTCATCCTCGTTTCACGCCTTTATTTTTCATTTAAAAAAGGTACATTCTTATTATTTTTATTTATTTTTAAATCCAATTATTCAAAGAGCCGCTACTCCTAAGTTCAAAATTCTCAAACCAGACAACTCCCTCCCATCTTGGGCACTGAGATTTGCCCTACTCTGATCCTCACTTTCCATTGTTCTTTCAGAATCTCTCACATCTTGCCTTATCTTCGCTGCTTAAACGCGCTTCAGATCGATCATATTTTCTGAAATGGAGGGTTCGCAAAGAAAGAAGGCTGCTCAAGACCGTCGACTTAGTATTATCGACGTTTCGTCGGCCGACGACTCCCTTCTTGATCCCCTTTCGGGGAATCCTGACAAGCAAGATTCGGGCCACCTTTCCGGTTGGCTTTTTAAATCCCAATCCCCTGCGATGTTACTCAATATTTCGTTTGTCCTGAACTCTGATTGTTGGTTGGAGTTTTGTTGGTTAACTTGCCTTTACGTTTCTGTTAAATTGTTTCCCTGGTGTTTCGTCCTTCAAACGTTGTTGGAGCCTTGAACTACTGATGGTTTTGATACTTGCTCTTGTTTTGTTGGGCATTTCTTGTTCGTTTGAACTACATAGGGTATTTCTGGTTATTTCTTTCTGTTTTTTAAGGAACAGAAAGCAAAGAAAGAAAAACTTGCTTGCTGCAAAATTTCAGTGGTATCAAGGTTTTAGTGTTTTTGGGAAATAAGTAGAACTGATTTTGAGCTACGTAGTTACGAACTTATGGTCTCAATTATAATGCGATATCCTCAGAAATCTCTACCTGTTGTAACATCTTGACTTCAGTGATATGTTTACGATTTTATATAACCAGATGAAAGTCATTCACGACATTTTTGTCAGATTTATACATTTAGAGGCTAATGGGACGAACCATAAGTGATGTTATGATTGCCAGTTTTTGCATTGGTTGAATTCTCAGTCACTCGACTGTATTGTTATGGTGGATTACACGTTACAAAGTGTTACCCGGTACTATTTCCTATGTCATCGCGAAACGTTGGGTTTAACATATTATTTGGAGGACCATGCACTCCCCCCCCCCCCCTTTTTTTGGCCACGGATCAATATAGGGCTATGCAGTGATCTCATGTCTGCTTCATTTCTGAGATCTGTGTGCAAATCTATGTAGAGTCTCTACCCGTTCCCCTGTTTCAAGTCTACTATTTTTTCTTCTGCTTTTTCGAATTAATATGCATATTTTTCAGTTCTTATTTGAATAACATGTTTTCAGACAACCAAGAGCAGGCAGAGTTGCTGGACACTCCGAACTCAAGAAAGTTTGAGGATGCATCAAGCAAACTTGAAGAGTGGGAGCAAGAGCCCCGACCAAGTGAAACCTTTGAAATGGGAAAGACAAAGAAAAACAAGTGCAATCTGCGTAAAAGTTTAGCTTGGGATAGTGCTTTCTTCACAAGTGCTGGTACATATCTTTGAACCCTTGGAATTTGCGTTTTTTTCCCGCCACTAAGATGTCTGCTGTGTTTCATTGCAACTGCCATGTGTATGTTGTATTCAGGTGTTTTGGATCCTGAGGAGTTGTCCAGCATAATTGAAGGTGTAGAGAAGGATGAAAAGCATGCGTTACCGGGAATTAAGGAGGATTTATACATGTCTTGTGATTCCATATCTACATTAGAAAGTGATAGCTTGACGCTGGAAAGTCTAGAGGCTGATTTATTTGAGGACATAAGAGCTTCAATTCAGAAATCAGGCAAGATGTCTGATGCGGCATATGGAAAGAGCAAAGTGTCGTCAGGGGTAGCAGGATTCCAGACTGATGACTGTAAGCAGCCATTACCAGGAATTAAAGAGGACGTGCACAGGTCCTGTGAGTCCATCTCTACATTAGAAAGCGATACCTTGACTCCAGAAAGTATGGAGGCTAATTTATTTGACGATATAAGAGCTTCAATTCAGAAATCGAGCAAAACTTCCGATGTGCAGCTGGATAGAAATAGCCCAGTGCCATCAAGGGTTGTAGGACTCCAGACTGGTGACGGTAAGTTTCTATTCACTCACTCTAAACTTTTTATTGTCGTACCATTCTCCCTAATTAGCAAGCTTAAAAGCGTTCATTAGGAAAGTTTGTAGAATTAGAATAGATGAAGCTCCTTAAGCCACGATCTTTTCTGCGTGCCATTAATTTTTCCTTTGCACATTTGACCATGTTAAGAACAAGATAGAAAGCACGTTGAACGTTATTTAATCGCTCTGTTCCTACTTAATTTTTTTTTTCCCTTTCCAGTGTTAGAGACGACTGGAATGACTTCTGGGAACAAGGTAGGGCTAGTTTTATTTACCTGTACATGTTTATAATATGAATTTTTGAATTATTTCCTTCTTATCTCAAGACAAAAATAATTGACAATTTGAAGAAAAATCTCTTCATCAACTCTGTTTATTTCAGTTGAGAGCCTCATCTTCTAAGAATTCAAGTACTACCAGCGTGCAACTATCGGGAAGAATGACCAAGAATCATGCCCGTCCCCCAGTTTTACAGGTATGAATATATAGAAAAGCAACAAGAGAACTTATGGCTCTCTGCAAGCAAGTGGTCAGGAGTCTTAAAATAAAAATTTTGGTGACTTTATGTAGCTGACACAAGTTTCTTTTGTTTCGAAGAAGCTCAGTGCCAGGAGGGGAGAGCCATCTACTGTAAAGCAACCTAAGTTACCTGCCAAGTCAACTCCAGGTTTAACCATGTCAACAAAGAGAGCCTCTCTTGGTGGTCTGCATGCTGCAAGTGAAAGGGACAAAACAAAACGAGTAGTTGGTGATTAAACTTCACCCTGGCTTTATCTTGTTTTCCAAAGTTATGCCTAAGAGTGCACCTCTCTGATTTGTAAGTCACTTTTTGGTTAATTCGACCTTTCAGGCAGTGTGTGTACAGTGCCCAAAGCACCCACTGTAAGGGGTCCTGGAGGTATGGTGCCTAAGACGACAATAACATCCAAATCATCCTCAGCTCCCTCAGTTGCAACCAAGACAAAATCAACATCCACATCTTCTGGTAGAAACTTATCTGGTAACACCAGTAAATCTCCTTTGAATTCCTTGAAAAGAAAAGTTGATGCTGGCGCCATTAAGCCACCTGCATCTGGCTCAGCTGTCAGGACACCATCAAAAGTTGGTCCGAGAAATAAAGCTGAGTCGGGGAATTGTAGCCTCTCAGGTTCAATGTCTGTAACCAAGCTCTCTTCTAGCATTTCACCTGCTAGCTCTGTCAGTGACAGGTCTTCAGAGTCTTCTTCATCAACTTGTATGAGTAAAAATAGGTCTAATAGTTCAAGGACTAGCATTGATAGCAGCTCTTGCAGAAAGGTCTTGTCAGACACTGATACACGACAGGTTTCAAGTTCTCTGAATTCTCCAAGTGATTCAAGCTTGGAAGGGCGGGAGAGTCAGTTGATTGGCTCGGTCGGTCAGTGTGCAAGGTCCGTTTCTGGAGGAACAGCTCTTCCATCGGCTCCCACGAGACCATCGGGCCTTCGAATGCCTTCACCAAAGATTGGCTTTTTTGATGGGGTGAGTTTTACATTTTTGTATATCTCTGAGGTACTTACGAACTGTTTTTCCCCTGGAGCGATTTTCCGAAATTCATTTGAAGTTTTGTCATAATGAGCTGGTCATTCAGCTTAAAATCTCTATGTTGTTTTTGACCGATGCGGAAGATATTTTTATAAATTACGATTTTTACCCATTTCTTTCTGCATACCCATATTACACCAATTTGTTCGACTAGAATTACACTTGTTATGCAGATGAAATCGTCTGGGCGCACCCCTTGTGGGGGGAAACAGTCGCAATCTCTTGTACCTCGTGGCTTGCCCCATGGAAGTAGCGTCGGTCCAACTGAAGGCCAAAACAAAGCAAACCTTGGAAAAGTTCAGCCAGCTAGATCTAACTTGTCAATAAAAAGAGCGCAACCCAATAACCAGCAAACTTCACAACCAAATCCTGTTCATGAATCGCTGGGTGTAGCGGTTATGACGTCTAGCGCTTTGCAGAATGCTGAAAGCTCCTCTGAGATGTCCATGGAAGTTCCAAACAAGACTGTTCTTGAAAGCACTGCCGGAAACACAAGTAACATGACCGAAGGACATCCCGTAGGAATGCAAGAGCTCAATCTTTGTTTGACACGCAACATTAGAATTGCTGATGAAAAGCCTAATAAAAGTGATTCTAGTTCTACTTGTGATGTTGAAAATTCAGCTCGTGAGATTGCTGGAGAAGGCCCTAAATGTGGCAAAGTTGACAAGGTTGAAGGTTCGGTTCTTCATGAAGCAATGGACACTAAGGAAGCAGTGGACAGTTCCATGGATAAACCGAGTCCAGAAGGTGCTAATAACATGCCTTCACTGAATAGCATAGACAACGTTCGTATTGTCGACGAACATAATCCTAGCATTTCAAGCGCTACGGAAATTGATAGTTTGAGCTTTCAACTTGGAGGTATGGATATAAATTCGAAGATGCAGAAAAAATTCGACAGTCATTCTCTTTCTTGCTCTCTGTCCGATGTCAACTCCCAAGATGATCTCAATGTTATCGAGTTACCTAGTCGCAAGGAGCACGTTGACTGTCCTAAAGTGGAAGAATCCTTCAATGATCTAAATTCCCTTGGTCCTTGTTCACCTGCTCGCACAAGGAGACCCTTTGCTGTGAAAGACTCCTTTTGTAATATGGATGGCTTGTTCAGAGTTTCTACAGATTCGTCAGTTGCAGAGGTAAAATCAAACTTGTCCTTGCCACAGACTCAAAGCATGAGCAAAGAAAACTGAGGTGGCCTTAAAAAGTTGGGCTAAAGATTCTTTACATTTCCTGTTTTGTTCGAAAATTGCAACCATAGAAGTGTTGATTCTGATTGGAGTTATCCTATTCAGGCTATTGAATAGAAGAATTATCATTCCGATTCCGAAGCACAACGTAAAATTTATGTTAATTACATTGCCATCCTATACATAATCGACCAAAAAGAAACCGCGGAGTTTTGTCGTGGTAGATTGGAAATGGATTGCCTGATTACTATGGAGAAATTGGATAACTGAGCGAATTTTGGGCTTTTTTGGGGTTACTTATAAGCATGCAGTAACCTAACTGGAGAAAAAATGTTTAGAATGATATCCCGAACTTTTCCTAACAAAGTTAAATAATAAAAGAGAACGTTCAAAATTAACAAGTCATTTTATTGAGTTGAATACTGATTTAAACAATTATTGATCACCAAATTATCAAGGGAAAATTGTACTTGGAATTTATCAATGATATTTATATTACCCTTCTAAATTTGCCCATGGAAAAAAAAAATACCATTAAAACGTACCTACTCAAAATTCTCGAGTTCTGCAAAAGCCCCAAACCCATTCGGCTAGCCCCAAATCATTCGTAGGACTGTCCTTGCGTCTTAATTGAATTCCCAAAAACGAAGCAGTCTAGCTGGTCCACTTAGTGCCTATTTGGCATCACTTATTTTGAGTTTATAAGTAGCTTATAAACTCTATAAGTTCGATTGACATAATGGGTTTGTTTGGATCAGCTTTTCTGCAATCGGGCTTTTATCTGAAAAGCTACAATAATATAAGCTAAAATCAACAACTTATTATTTATAGCTTATGGCTTATAGCTTTTGAAATATGGAGAGAGAAAAAATTAAGAAATTTATTACTTCTTTTGGTTCTTATTATAAGCCTCAAATAACTAATTTGTAGATAATAAAAAATCAGTTAAAATTAGTTGAAAGTAATGAATAAGTTAGAAATATATTTTTATTTTTAAATATGCTCCTAAAAATATACTTTTATTTTTTCATGTTTTACTTTATATTTAAAATATTTTTTATGACTTTTTCATATTAAATTATTTTAATTTCATTGTATTATGTGAAATTATTTTTTTAATCATGTTTCATTATTTATTAAAACTCATATCTATTTTGGTCATTTTACAACCAAAGTTACTTTTACTCAATCACAATCCAAACAACCTTTTAACAATCTCACTTTTGCAATCTAGCTTTTCTGAATTCTAATCCAAACACAATTCAGCTTATCCAATTTCACTTCTCTATAAGTTACTTTTTCAATAAGCTACTTTTCCAACTGCTGATCCAAACGGACCATTAGTTGAGCCTCAGCTTAATCGGTTTGAAGTAGGAAAAGGAGCTTGTAAGGTTCCCCGTTCCCATTTGACCTCAGCAAGGGAAAAGGAACACGCTTCAATACTAAATCGCATAAACTTCCATGCACGCCGAGGAACAAAACACTAGCTAGAACAACACGCCATATATTGGTTCTAACATATTGGTTCTAACTTCCGGTCTGCCCTTGGTCGCGTCGTTTATCCTGCCATGTTCCGCGAAATTACCACTCCACGCCGGGACTCGGGAGAAACATATTCCTTTGAGAATAAGATTATCGATGCCGTTCAAGTTATGCATGTGCTTACTACTTTGACATGTATATGCATGCTCATGATCCTGATCTCCAATTTAATTATCAGTTTGCTACATCTGTCGTCAAATCTTCCCAGAGGTTACAAGAAACTCCGTAATGAAACATCAACTAGGTCTTAAGTTTTAACTAACCGCCCCGCTGAATTATTGTCGAGTAAACCACCATACGCATTGAATGTTCAACGGGTGCGTTAGTGAAGAAACCTTGCAGATCTCCATTGATAAGATTAACGAAGAGCTAAAGTAAAAACTAAAGATCGATTGGGTTGCGTACAAGAAGATTCAAAATTGTTCACATCAACGAATTTCAACATCAAGAAGCAAGATCCATAGCACTCCAAAGACCATGAAAAACCGATAAGGCAGTCTAATTAATTTAAGACCTTGGCTTCTCCTTCTTCTCCTTGAAGAGGGCAAGGAGTGAGACACCAGATACCTTCACAACCTTGAATCTGACACCAGGAATATCACCCACGGCATGACCCTTTCGTCCAAATCCAGCTATCAAGACTTCGTCCTGCAACCAAGTGGCACAACCCATAATCCACAATAGTCAATGGATATATAAGAGCAATTTCACATCAAATTAAGAATGTTAGCTTCTAACCCTAGGCAATATCAAAATAGGAAAAAAAATGATTAAACACACTCACACAAAATATAAAGAAGGGCCTTACATTCTCTTCTATGTAGTTTAAGCAACCATCGTTAGGGACGAAAGCAGCAATCTTCTTCCCGTTCTTGATGAGTTGAACCCTGGCACACTTACGAATGGCAGAGTTTGGCTGCTTAGCCTCAATACCTCTGGCATATGGAAGAATACCATATTAACATACTAACATTAGAAGCTATGATGAAGGTAATTTGAAAGAGATAACACGGACAAGTGAACTATAGCTTACATCTTTTCAAGAACAATACCCTTGGCGTGGGAAGATCCAGCAAAAGGTTTCTTCCATTCATTGCCAAGGTGAGACTTTTTGTATGCCTTATCCGCCCACCTTTGCCTCCTGCGGTGGGACCTCAACTTGCGGGCAGCTCCCATACCTCTCGTCTTCCTGTGGAAGACGGAACGCGAGTGAGAAATTCAATTCCACACATCATATGTTCTTTGGTTCTTTTCTTTCGCATACGTTCATCCTCATAAAATATGAAACCGAACTTTTAACATGAGGCGAAATTGAAAGACTGTTATTCTATAAACAACTTTCAAGTGTCGATTTCCCGCATCATCGACAATATTAACAGGTAATCTCACGGAAAAAATCATTTCCCCTCATAATCAAAATAAAACAGTCGCACACTTTCACTTCTATCAACTTGAAGCCAATATATTTCCGTCCGAAAACACGCTGCATTCTGTTGTTCATAAAATCTAACTATTTCCGAATGCATTTGCCACCTGTCCAGTTTATAACCACCCGATTCCCCGCAAGATAAGCGTAAAGCAAATAGCACCAGAAGAAGAGAAGGCTTGAATTAAGAACACAAAACATCATCTTTCACCGGAAAAAGAGCAGTTTTGAGGCTAAAATTGCATTATCAAGCTCGCATTGGAGTCCAAATCACAGACTTAGCGGAACCCCCAGGAGTAAACAGAAGGAACTATACCATAACAAAATCAACATATTACCGGATTCAACAACTTCATTTTCCACTCATCAGTTTTTTTTTTTTTTTGTGAAGAGCAACAGGGGGAAAAGACAATAGACATCAAATATCTAAAGACGTTAAATACACATAACAAAAGGCGCAAGGGAAGAACGCTTATTATGAGAAAATAGTAATTTTGAATCATAATAGGTTCTTATAAGCAGGAAGGCAATATTAGCCACTGGACAATTGAAGGATTCCATACCCCATGGTGACGGCTACTTGGTCCTCCTCTGCTACAGCTCGACGTCGAAGAAAGGCGAGCAGCGGCTAAAAGCACCACAAAACCCTAAGCGTTTATTTCAACAAGATGTTTATATAGCGAAGAGGGGGATCTTATTGGGCCTAATTCACAGCGGGCCACGGAGGATAGGAAATTTAAAAAGCCCAATGGGCCTTGCATGATTGTTGCGGCATGTTTGTTGATGCCCTCTTAAAAATTATAAAAGCATTTTACCAAAAAAAAAAATGATAAAAGCATTGTAGAAAAAACAATGGATAAAAGGAAGTTAGGAATGGGGAAAAATCGGTCAGGCCCCAAACATGTATGATCGCAATTTATGATCGCAATGACAAAATATAAAAATGCATCAAAAAATTAAATTATATAACTCCTACATACATTTTTCAGATTCCGATTCATGAATGTTGATAGTTTTTTTGGGGGAAAATGATAGTTTAATACGACTTATGATTAAAAAATGTATAGTTAAGTAAATATTTAAATTTCTATTCCAGGGTTCTCCTAACTAAGACCATTGACAATATATCTTCCCTCCCTTTTTAGTTAGCGTCAGTAATAGTAATGTATTCCCATGAAATTACAGTCGGTTCTCGACCAATGGAGCTCCATATATGCTTCTCCTGTACTGGAAACTGTTAGTGATGAGTCACTGCACGTTTTCCAGTCATCCAGGTACTTGTTAAACGTCTCACAGTAGTAATGTTAGTCTTCTTTAACGTATTCGAAATTTGAGGAAAAGCTCCGTGGCTTCCTTACTAAAATGATGCTGCATGATACAATTTTCCTCTGCGATTGTGTGCGCAGTTATGCACGCTGAAGTCAGCTTTCATGATTTGGATTTTCTAGTAGTCACCCATTGTTCAGACTATGGCGACCCGTAAAACCCACCTCGTGAGAGTTGCAGGAACTTCTCGATTAAAAAAATGTACAACCATTTCATTTAATCATATACAACCATTTGAAGCTCAGATTTGCACTGTGAATGTGGCATTTTACTTGGCTCAATGACCAAAGAAGAACAAATCAAATAAAATATTAAACAAAAGTTGAACTCGCGATTGATTGATTCAATACTGGCATGCCACTCAGTCAAGGGAAGTAGTATTGACATATGTCTCAAAACTAACACAGACTCTTTCATCCATAACTTCCCAGGTATAACGTAAAAACATACGAACTGAAGGATATTACAATTACATTCATTTAGGTCTATAGCCGATAACCACTCTGCAAATACTAGATAGCTGAAGGGTGAACAACTAAATTCCAAGTATCTACAAAATAATTGTAACAACCTTCTTCGACGGAGATTCTCCCATCAAGCTGCTCCAATGGTATCATGACGCAACACCAAAGTACCTGAAAATCAAATCAAAGGAAAATCAAGGTCACTTGAAACAGCACATTATAACCATCTTGGTCAAACATGTTAAGAGTGTCAAACTACCTGAGACGTGTCTGCTAATGATTCTTCTTCCACAACACTCCAATCTTCTTCAACATGTTTGTATTCTTCTTCTTGGGTGAGTCATCGTCTGTGTCTTCTGAATAGGGTGAATTCATCTTGCCAGCAACAGAGTTAAAGCTACTATCAAGTGAGCTATTTCTCTCCGCCAATTTTCCAGTATTTCCTCCAGAAAGCATGGAAGCTGCGGCTTCTGCTGCTTTTCTCCACTGGTCTGATTGCACTTTTAATCTCCTTAACTCAGCTTCCAATTCTGAATTTGCAGCCTGCGCGGCATCTAGCTGCTCAGTCACAAGCGCTACTCTCCGGTTACTCCTATCAGCTTCTTCTGTTATGTGTCCCAGTTTCATCAAAGCTTCTCGCTCTCCGGCCCTTGCTGCTTCAGTAGAAGCGATGGCCTCCTCGCTGATTTTGTTCTTCTCCAATTCCCCTTTCTCAATTTCCATCTTGAGCGTGTCATTTTCATCGGTTACATTTTGCAATTCTGTCTGTCTGTCCAACAAACTCGCCTTCAACTCCACTATATCAGCATCCAATTTTTTTAACTCCATCTCAAGTTGAGATTCTTTTTCAATGGTCTGGTCTTCTTTCATCCTTATGCTAAGCTCCTCATTCTCCTTTGAAATAATCTGCAGCCGAGATTCTTTGTCCATTAGGCTAGCCCTCAGTTCTTCAATTTCAGCTTTTGCTCTGTTCAACTCCTCAAATAATTCGGCCTCCCTCAAGCTAGACTCAGATTTTGCACGCTCCATTTGTTCGTAAGTGCTTCTAATCTGCAGAGTGCTCCGGATATACTCTTCTTGGTACCTTGTGTCAGCTGCCTCTAGTGCAGATTTTAATTGTTCAACTTCAGATTTGGCAGACATGAGCTCAGCTTTGAGCTGTTTTATTTCCTCGTTTTCTTGATTTGCCTGTGCAAGTCCTGTTTCATTGGTTGGACCCAGTGGGTTACTGTTAGCAGTAGCAGCCAGATCAGCCTGGAGTTTGCTCACAAGTTCTTCCAGTGATTTTACTTGTGCTCTGGATTGCTCCAGCTCCAAAGCTAATGATTTGTTAGCTTCCATGGCTTGGATCCCATCTGACCGGAGTGTTTCCACTGTCTTATTTGCAGTTTCTAACTGCAGTTGGGTTTTGCCAACTACTTCCAAGGCCTGGGACTCAGATTCTTTGCAATCACTCAACTCATTCTTTAGCCTTTCCACCAAGGAAAGAGTTTCAGAAAGTTCCATCTGCAATTCCTGAATCTCAGCGTGAGCTGACTCTGCATTCCTAACGTGAGTGGCTTCAGATTCTGACACTCTTTCCAGTTGAACTTTGAGCTTCTGGATTTCATTCATGGCAGAAAGTAAAGCAGCCGAGTCCATCGAATGCTGCTTCTGGACTGCCTCTAGTTCAGATTCCCATGCTCGATCGCGGTCTTGTGAAATTTTGCGTAGCTCTTGGAGTCGTTCTTCCTCAGAAGCTGAAATCTCCACGAGCTGTTGTTCTGATTCGTCAAGCTTTTCTGACATGACTAAAACCTGCTTCTTTGCCTCTTCTGCCTCCTGCTGGGCTTTTCTCTTCAATGACTCAGACGAGTTCAATTGCTCCTGATATCTCTTCAAATCTTCTTGGAGTTGAGCAAGCTGAGACTCCAATTCCTGGACTCTACCAGGTTTCTTTTTCTAGAATAGAACACAAAAGATTTAGATACTGAAAAGAAACAGCAATGATGTAGATGTTTTGGGTTCTAAGTAATAACATACAGATACACCAATGGTCCCAATGGCTTTCTCAAGCAAGATTGAGAAATGAAATACCTCAGACATTGGACTACGTGGTGATTTGCGGTCAACAACTTTTGGACTCCTATTATTCGAAGGCTTGCTTGCTGGATTTGGAGAGGATGGGAGTGAGTCAGGATCAGAGGCCGGTGTCTTCAATTGTCGAGCAGTCCGAGGTGTTGCCGGAGATTTCTTTTGGGGTACTTCTGAAGTACCAGCTCTGCTAATCAACAAGTCAAGCAAAGAGAACCAGTAAATAAGCCAAATGTCAGGTACTATTGCTCCATTTTGAAGGCCATGCCAGGAACAGATAATTCAAAATCGTTACTCTCCCCATAAAAAGACGGAATGCTGCAAGAGTTTAAAACTAATAATGGATCTTACCTTGCTTTTGGTGTCTGCATATTTAATCACCGAAGTGATAGCTCGAAAGGCAATCTAAATGGTTCCTTTTAAAGCCCCTGACCCACAACACCTGGAATAGTTGAGAGTAAGAAATAGAAGATGAAAAGGAATATGATTTATAAGTAAGAGTCGATATCAAAGTTCACAGCTAATGCCCACCTCGGAACAGCATTCAACAGAAAAGCTAACAAACAAACCACATATAATCCCTTCAAAGAAACTCTAACTAAACTAACTCCACTACCACCTACCATAAACAAACCACAATTAAATCAACCCAAAAAATAAAAAAATCGTAACGTTACACCAGATAAAATAATTAAATTATCATTACGCAAACGAGCTTCCAAGTTCCCACTTTTTGAATTTTCTTTTCCAGCTTTCCTCTCTCGTGCTCAAATATTAAAACTTTGACCCACTCATAGACCCCACGAAAACCACTTACAACAATAAAAACCTGCTAGGATGAAAAAACTGCTCGATAAATGAATGCAGCAGAAGCAAGTTATTTTCCACATTCATCGTATGTTCCAGAACACATTAATAACAACAAACGATTGGGCGTGCAGACCGGACACCCATTATTTCAGAGTTGTTCATTGTCTTATCGTTCCAGAACGACCAAAAAATGGCCCAACTTCTTCCCTGCGGCAGAAACCATAAGCTGTGGTGCTTACAAGAATTTTCTGAAGGCCTCGCTAGGATTTTGAAGATGCAGCGAAAGAATACATGTATGTAGGTGAGGCTCGTAAAACCTTTGAAGTAGGACAAGATGAGACAAACGTAAAACGTCCTATTACTAGAGATAGGATGACTTCGCAGGAGAGAAGCCCAGATCTACGTGCAGTCTGGGACCTAATCACTGATCAGAAGGACAAGTGATAAATAATACATAAGGACAGAGGGGGCACTGGCAGAGCCCCCACTTGAAAAGTAAACACACTCTTCAATTAAGAGAAAATAAACCAACGAGCATTCAAGTATTCTAGTATTTTTAAAATAAAATAAAACCCAAAAGAAAATACAAAATTAAACACAAAATCCCTGGTTCTTGGTCTTCAACAAATAACCAGAAACCAGATTGCAATATCCAGGTCTCACATCCTAAGCTTGACTATGTCTTCGTTCCAACCCATGTAGTTAACCAAAAATAACAGATCACCCACGGAGAAAGATTAGAGTAAGCATCAAAAGCAGGACAAAAAAAAAGAGGAAGTAAAACAGGACAACAACACACATTTAACAAAACAAGAGCATAAGCCAGAATTCTCAAAGCATTCCCACAAAAATGCGGTCTTGAAAATCATAGTCATAGTAGACTAGAAGACATGATGATGAAGAAAGAAGAGAAGCAACGAGAAATGAGCAAAGTGGAGGAAACAGAGCAATGGCAGGACATACCTGAAAGTTTCAGGCGCAGTCTCAGATGGCCGAAGTCAGCAAACCCTAGTTAGGGAGAAAGGAAGGGGATGAGGAAGAAGGGACTGTTGGCAACTAAGCATTGGGTGGGATGGTAACTGAACATTTTCAGCTGCCTCAGCTTGGCGCTCACTTCCCGAGCCCCTCTCTCTCATCCCTTTTCTGTCACTGTATTTTTTTGTCAGTGGAGGGAATTGCTGGGGCAAGGAACTGAGAAATGCGTTAATTAATGTCACGCTCTTGAGCAGCCACGCGCACCACGCTCCTGTTTTCAAATTTTTCATGGGACCTAACCCCGCCGTATTTGTTCTCTGCGAGGGGAAGAGCCACTTGTCAGATGTCCATATCCGAACAGCCTGTCTTGTCCTGTAAATTTCGCATGGTAATAAGTAAGTTTTGAAAAAATTTTCTCCGATTTTTATTATCGTTCATGTAAGATAAATATATAATTTAAAAATATTTATTATTTAAATAACACAAATTATAAGTAAAACAATTAGTGTTACCATCGAGAATCCTAAAAATATAAATAAAAAAAATTTGCGAATTTGGTGCATATAAGCTGGGTTTGCAATTTCCAGTCAAGTTGCGTTTGGACAAGACCTCAAAAGACACATTGCGAATTGCATAATATCTAGTTTAACATGACTTATAAATAATTTTTTAATTATGATTTAAAAAATATTAAAAAGAGTCTAATTTCAATATATATATATATATATATAAACAGCAAGTTCAAACAAGCTCCGGATAGATGTGCGCTGCAGATCCGCGTTTTGACTTTTAAATGCATGCCTAAACGTTAAGCTCGGAGATAGCAAAACTCGATTAGCTTATTTATTTGTTATTTATATATATACTTTTAGTCCTTAATATAAAAACTAATAGACTAATTTGAATATATTTAAAAAATTAGTTAAATTAGTTATTTGTAACAAATAGGTTTTATTTTTCTTAAAAAATCTTTAATAATCAAGGAACTACTATTATTTCAATAACCAATAAATATGAAAAAAATAGATTTAGGTATTATATCTATAACCAAAATGAAAATCAAACAAGTTTTAATTATATTAAGTACCGGAGATAGTATATATTATTGCTATATTATTATTAGACGTTTGGAATGATGCGGTAGCAAGCTCCCCGTCGACCAGAGACAAGGCAAGGTCTCTGTGAGCCGTGGCCTTATCAAACCAACCCTGCTCACACCATTGTTTCTCTTTCACGGCTGGGTCAGTGTTTCGTTGCCAGGGTTAGGGATTTAATTTTTTATGAGATAAAAATATAGGCTGATCCAAAAAAAAAAAATCAGCTCGTTTTAATATGTGTGTGTGAGTCGCTTTATGGCATGATGTAATTTAAACATTTCTGAATCTCGTTCGTACTACGTACTTACGCACATGCTGGTGGTATCGTTTAGCTTCGAACAAAATTAAGTGGAAGCCGGCGTGCCACAGGTTTATATTTTATGATAACCACATAAGATAATAGAAAAGGCGCTGAACTGACGAACACTGTTAACACCTACCAAACGGTCCAAAACAGACACTCATGGCGGTTAGTTCTGCACGCGAAGATGAGCGTAGCTAAGAAAACAGAATCTTCCAATCCTTGTATTCATTCTTTAAAAAGAATACTACGTAATACGATTAGGGCAAGGTTTCGAGAAACAATAATATATGTATAGATTTGACCTAGTTAATCCCAACACAGCGGAATCCCGAAACACCCTTGGGAATTCCCACTTAGACTCGGCTCAAGGGAAGACCAATGCGACCCGTTTCAACGGATCGGACCCCAATATCAAAATACTCGTAATAACAGATAGTATATGCTTGCGTGCGTTTCCATTCACGGCATCAAACCCGAACCATTTAATGCGCCCGGCACGTGATGGTCATGTGAAGGCTAGGTCTCACCTGATGATGGGTTCATCCAAAGAGGAGGAGTCCGAAAATGAGAGATGATCGAAGATGAATAAAAGAAAGGAGAGATAGTGCTTTCGTGGGGTTAATTTGGGAGGGGCTTTGCTTTGTGTACAATGAAAGGAATGATGGAATCATCATGAAGGAGCGGCGCGCGTTTTTATGATTTCGCTTGAAGCCTAAATCAACCAACCCCATCCACAACGGGACAACTAAGCCAAGTGTGTGTGGGATGCTGCTGGCCAAAAAGGAGATATATGCCAACGTTTATATGGAGCAAGGTGGATAAAGGCCAACTTGTGCTTGGTTTATTATCTTTTCTTCTTCGTCACTGTATGGGGCTTCCAAATCTTTATCTGATGTACCATGTAATCTGTTTTCCGGTGGAAAGTAAGTATCACGGACCCAGAAAAAACACAGAATTATCCTAAAGAACGCAAAAGAGACTTAGCCTTATTATCCTACACAGCACGATGTCGCAACACTGGCGTCGTCTCGTCGTAAATAAGAAGAAGACAAGCTACTTTCCATTTCTGACCAAATAAGTTTCTTTTTTATCCGGTCATATAAATTAGCTACTTGATTTTTAGCGTGAACGAAAACATGCACAGTTGTGAAATCTCAATCAAGACATCCCGTTTTCCAGTGCTCGACAGATATCGTTCTGTTGTTTTTACTATTTCCCAGTTAATCAATCAATTATTACCTCTGTTTATTAATATAAGAACTAGTTTAACTTTTAATTTAGTTCTAAATATAAAATCTCAATTCGCTCTGTCTCCCATATTTATTTATTTATTTCATGGTAATCTTTGTAGTAGTTATACATGTTAAATGTTCTATCAAATCAAATAGTAGTTCTACCTAATACACATTATTAGCAATGTTATTTTAGAAAATATAATATCAATTTATTTTAAATAACTAACATAAATAATTTTTCTAATTTACTCAAATTAGTCAATTAGTTATTAATAAGAGAGATAATAACTAATTAATTAAAAAGAAGGGGGAATTATAATGAAATCCTAATCAAGAAAAATAATTACTAAAATGTCTTAATAACAAATTAAACAGTTTATAATGACAGGTTTTAAAATAAAACATGACAACATTTAAGATTTTTTTTATTTTTTTTATTTTGGAGCTGATTGCAATTCTTCTTAAAAAAAGTAGGGAAAATATCCAATCCAACCAACTTGGGGGTTGAGCAGACCGAGGCACCAAACAGGTCTTATTAAATGGGGCTGGGGATACCGCAACAGAGTATGGCCCAGTCCAGTCAGTATTCATGCACCCCGATAATGGGATGTGGTTTATGATGCATTTTTGGAAATGAAATGACTTGCCACATGCAGAATACCATTAACTGCGGTAATGGGGTTGAGTCAGGGCGAGACTTTAAAAGACGGAAGGGTTAATTTTTCTTGTCACAGCATTGACCAAAACAAAATTCTTATCACATCTCACATGTATACACGCCAAACATTTTTCTTGGATTTTTATAGTTCCAATCGAAAAAATATCATGAAGACACAGCGTCTTTTATAAATTGATACTCATTTCACATAAGGCATTTCTTTTATGAATGATATCACACTTAGAAATAAAACGTTCCAAACAGCAATTAGGGTAGTATGAATATTAATACTTATCTGGTCCTAAATATAAAACTTATTTTATAGGTTTTATATTTAGGACTGAAGGGAATATTACTAATAAAATTTTTCAAAATGCACGCAAAAAAAAGTCCTCATCCAACAACAAGCGTCGGTTGAAAAGTGTAGAATTGTTTGGAATGACATAGGCATTTAATCTACTTATTTAAGCGCTTATCTAAGCTGCTTATAATATATTACTGTGAATGGTAATATTTTCTTCACACATATAATGAAAGAGAATAGAATGAGTCGATGTAATAATGCAGGGGAAAATGATTTTTTGTGCCAATGGAAAAATTGTCCTGGTTTAAGCATTTATCTTTTCTTGTTATCCCGGTTTGTGCTTATTTGCACAAAAAATAGGCGTCTTAATTTAATGCAAAAGGAAAACGGAGTAACTCTGAAATCACGCTGCGAGATCTCTGGTGCTCGTAGAAATCCTCCAGAAAATTCCCATAATTTACGCGCGACAATATGCAAGTTTCTAATTCAAAAGCGATCCCATTGAGATAAACAAAAATAACCAGAATTCTTGCACTGCCCATCCCTGCATGAAGCAATTTGGGGGAGAGAATCAACAATGTCCGAAAAATGCCTTATAGTAGCCTTATTAGCAGCCCTGGTTTTTCATCCAAGATCCTCCATCAAGTGTTTCAAACCCAAATCTGAACGCGACAGCGCCACCAGTGCGACCCCACAGAAGAAGCATAGACCAGCCAAGAAAAAAAAGAGTGCCCCACCCAAGCCTCCTCAAAAACAATCCAAACCTAAACGCCAAGCCTCTACTTCTTCCATTGCAAGAAACTCTTCATGCTCTAACCAACTCACAGAGCTCCATGAAGGCGACTGGCCTGTTGATATCGTGGCAGCCATGTTTCGTGCTGGGTGGCCTCTTGAGAAAACGGTTGCCATAGAGAAGATACTAAAGGTGAATCACTCTCTGGAAAATCTCACCGAATTTGAAGAATACAGAGAGGGAGTGAAGTCCAAGTCTGCTAAAATTTGTGAGCCCGGGAGAACCCAGAAATTGGTGGTCGATGGGAATGAACTCGTACAGTTTCATGGTACACTTATCACTTGTCCTCTGGGGAGAAACAGTGCTTCACTTGACATTTGCTCGAACAGATGGTGTGCAGTTTGTAGTATGGTGAGCTCTACGTTCCTGGCGAAGGACGTTTCTGTGACGTTATGTGAGAATAGTTGGAGGGCACATAGGAAGATTAATGGAGGCTTAGTAGGAGATAAGGCCTCCGCGAGGACTGCATCTGTGCTATGCAGGGTGATCACGGGTCGGATTGCAAATTTAGCTAAACTCGGGGTCACGAATGTAAAAGATGGTGGGTTCAATTCTGGGGTATCTCCAGCTGGATATGAATCAGGTGTGTCAGAGAACCTAGCAGTATTGAATGAGAGAGCAATCCTTCCCTGTTTTGTTGTGATATACAGAGCCAGTTGATCTGTAGATTGCAGAACAAGGTGATGAGTTGGTGCTTTATAGTTAACTGAAGATTTATTGTCAGTTCCTAGCTGGTAGTAGTGGGGAATGCAATGCGATAAAAAGAAGAGAAGACAGTAAATTTTCTTGTGACCTTTTCTTCGGGACAAATATTAGAACGGAATTTCTCGCGAACATTACGTTGTGTTTTAAACAATAAATTGAACCGATGGTTTTGATTTTGATTTTGAATTCGGGGTGCATGCCGGCCACGATTTCCTCTTATTGTGTCATTATTCGGATTTGATAATTTTATTTACAGTGATGAGGACAAGTGATAATAAAATATTACCTGTATTCTAATACTATGGCATGTGGGAATTAAGTTTTTGTGTTTGGAAACTGTGTGGCCCGACATGTGCCTGTTTTGGCCCAAGCCGATGTCATGGGACGGTATGCAGGCCGGGATAATTGCTGCCCCGTAAGTTGGACATAAAAATGGAATGGGTCATTCATGGTCTGATTTTGTACGGGGAATCACTTATTAATTTGATTTGAATAGAGCATCAAAATGGACAGGATTAAAGTCAATGAGAAGTGGCTAAATCGGTAGAAATGGAACGGTCTGATCGACCAGACAAATCTCTGTATGGCTGGCTTGTTCCTTGAAGTAGATAACAAAAGTATCAGAGAGGATGCGAAATTTCGTTGGATCAGGTTTTGAGGATAAGAAGTCACAATTATCAGAAGACATGAGAATGGCTGGAAGAGATGAGGACTACAGGAGTGAGGATGTCAATGTTTATAAGAATTAGGAAGAGGAAAATCACTTGTTAAAACGCGCGCGCATTAAAACTGAATATGTAATTAGATATATCCAATTATGTAATTATATTTATCTTGTTATTTTGTTATCTGAAAATTATGTGATGTTTTTAATTTGCCAAATCACCCGTGTACGCGTGTAAAATCAACCACGACAAAGTAAACTGATAAATCAATAGCTAGACTGGTTGATTACAAACAAGATATTAAAATACTACATCTGATTCTAATTATAAAATCTCGTTTATAGTATACAAATGAAATCTTATAATTAGGACTGAAAGTATTATTAGATTATATATTTATGTATCATGCGTAATACTACCTGGGGTGTTAAAAATAAGATGACTTTATAATGAATATTGTACTACAAATTAAATTTTATGCTTAGAACTGACAAAATAATATTCAAATAAATATAACAACATGTTCACAAATCTAAACTACATTATCAAATAAATCTTATATTTAAGGGTGAATAAATATAATATACATCCTATCATCCCAAGGTCAGCTTTCTTCCCTTGTCCTGATGAGTCAGGCTGTCAGGCAGTTGCCATTTTTCGGGGGCACCCGGCGGGGACCGCGAAAACGAGGAAGGCGAAGAAGATGTGGAAGGTGGCTTTGTCTTTGATTTTCTGTCGTCGTCAACGTATTCCCTCCCGCCAACACCCACGTGCTCTTGCTTTTCTTTGTATTCCCCCTTCCCCTCAACAATTAACCTCTTTTGCAGCAAAATATTCTTCGCCCTTCTGCATGCCCAAAACTCCCTCCTCTGGATGCTTTACATATATAAATCACCCTTCCAGGTCGTTACTTCATTATTTTGTGAGGTTGTATAATTTCATCTACAATTTTTTTTTTAATTTTAAAAGATGGCTCAAAATGAGTTATACATCTGGGCAGGAGGGGGAGCACAGAGGAAAATGCAGATCCGAAATCACGATGTATAAGTATAACATGCAGTAGCTTCATTTAACATCATTGTGAGGGTTAAACCCAAACTCTTGATTGAGAGCCATTTCATATACATACTCTCTGTGCTCAAATAAACTTTTAGGTATCAAATAGTGTTGCTGGTAAAAAAGAAAAAACAAAAAAAGGTATCAAATAGTGTTGCCAGAAGCGGAGATGCAACGATCTGTGTTGAAATTTGGGGACCCTCTTCTCCATACCAGTCGAATTTGTGTTTAACCTTTAATATCATATAGTAGTGTTTCCCGAATACCATGACTAAATTGTTGACAGCCATGAATTAATTTACCGGGGAATATGAATAGCTGGCGATCCAAAGAGGACAAGGTTGCCATCCTTGACCCCCCAAGACGAATCTTGTCGGGGGCAGACAGGCGGGTATTTGCCGGATTTGACCCGAACAACGTGATGACGGGGCAGAATGAATTCCCCTGGACCACCACTTCCACGCTCCTTTTCCTTGCTTTCCCTGCTTTTCGCAAGCCACCGTGGGTGAGGAAGACCACCCTTTAGGGTGTGTTTGGTACGGGGGATTTGGAAGGGGAGGGATTTTAATCATTTCTCTTTGTTTGGCAACACACAAATTTTAGGAGGGGAGGGAAATTTTTTTAAAATTTCCCCTCCCCTCCCCTCCTCAACCTCTCCTCCAAAATTGGGAGGATTTGAAGGGAAATGGTAATATTTTGTCATATTATGACTATTATGCCCATATTTTGTCATGTTGTGACTATTATGTCCATATTTTGTCATGTTGTGACTATTATGCCCACGCCTTAAATAAAATAAGAGCAAAATTGTTTATATTAAAATATTTTTCCCCTCCCCTCCCCTCTTTTTTTATAATCCAAACAAGATAATATTAAAATCTTTTCACTTTCCTCCCCTCCCCTTCCCTCTATTAAAATCCCTCCCCTCCCTTTCCTCTCATTGAGCCAAACATACCCTAATTAAGCTTGTTTAGAACAGCTTATAAATAATTTATAAGCTGCTATTTAATAGTAATTTATGGAAATACGTGAGAGGAGTTTTATTCAAGAAACGTGCTTATAAGAGATTTATACTGCTGTGTCAAATGGGGTCTTTGTTGATTCGGCCAACTAGAGATCCCCACGTCACCCGCTTCATCGCCTCTCGCCTCCGTTCCAACTTCTTCGTACGGCCTCTATTGAAAAAACACTCCACTAAACACGCCACTCCTGGCTAGCTACGAGGCTAGTCTTTAGATGAGGTTCCTTTATGATTAAATGCATACTCAACTAGTTGATTGAAATTGTATTTTCTAAACTATTCGTTCAAAATTTAAACTTCAACTTGTACATTTTCTTATGCGAAAAATTCTCAGGAAATTAGGAAGTGATCAGAAAGAAGATATGGTTCGTTGTGCGGCTCACATGGGCCTCGTCCCTCGTCACACTAGTTGGCGTTGAGGTTTTGGTGACCGACAACTACACAGGTAACTACTTTCCACGACGTGCCAGACCCACACACGCGCCCACCATGGAGCGAGCCAGGCGTAAGCTGGGCGGCATCCGCTTGCTGACGTGTCCATATATTCACCCTCAGATGGACCACCGTTCAAGCCTTATCTATAATCAAATGCTCTTACGGTAACTTCTACCCACCATTACTCGCTCCTTATTCATTCGCCAGCGAAGAAAGCCCATGGATAATAGCAAGGGTTCTCTATTTCACAACAGAAAATCAGAATAAAAATATACGAATTAGCGGACAGATCAGGTAATACCATCTAGTTTTTCACATTTCGCAGGAACGCAAGTTTCAGCGTCGGAAGGGAAAAGAGACTAACTGCACAGTGCACACCCAGGCTTTTTTTACCATTGCCCTTTTCCTCCCTTCTTCTTTTGGTTAAATGAACTTCTTTTTGAATTTTTTATGTTCATTTTGAATACTGGTCGGCATTTTTTAATTGGAAAATATAGCTTCAAGATTACGCTTGGAAAAAGTTACATTTCGGTTCTGTTTTGTTCTGGTTGGCCATTGCCATCATCACTCACAGTGTCATTTCATTTTTATATATAAACATCAGAACTCACCTTCTCCTTTTTCCTAAATTCCTGATCATGAAAGCGCTGCTGAAGCGGGTGATTTCATCAACTGCTGAGGTGTGAGCCAGTTGTGACTGTTAGTTTGAGTGTAAATGGCGGAAGTGGACTCGTGGAGAGATGAGTTCTCCAGTCTTCTGGACAGCTCCGGCGTGCGTTATACTGGAGATCCAGTGGAATCCTCCACGCCGTCGTTTGAGGTGAGAAGATCAGAGTATGTGCCCCGTGAATCGCTGACAGTTGAATCGGAGGGATCAGCAGAGAGCTTCAAGGATCAGGCCGTGGGATTTGTGATGGCTTGGTGTGAGATACTTACGGAATTTGGTAGAGGTTGTAGGGACATTGTGCAGCAGAATTTCTTGAACGAAAACTCATATGTACTGAGAAAGCTCCGAGGGCCTTGTGCCAAGGCTTCAGAGAGATTAAGGTTTCTGAATGATTTTTTGCCCGAGGATCGGGATCCGTTTCAAGCTTGGTCGGTCGTGTTCTTCGTTTTCATTCTTGCACTTGCAGGTTACTTAATTGAGTGCCCTCTCTGTTCACTCTTTCGTTAATTCATCTGTTCATTAAAGCTTCCTTTCTCTCACTTTTTTTTAGATAGTTTGTAATAAATTGCTGCACCATAACTTTACTGCTGTTTTTTTTGGGGATATTGATAGAGCTGTGAAATTCTGAACTTCCTCTTATCCTCTCAAGACTTCCATAACATAGGGCAATTCTACTTCTGCGGGATTATTATAACATCGCTGTGTGGAATCATTTTCATGGTCGAAATTTATAATGAGCACCGATTATCATATTTTAATCATTCTATGATCATCACTGATGGATAAGCCGGGGGTCATGGATTATGCTGAGGTTGTTACATTCGGAAAAGGGTCTTCGGAACTGAATTTCAGCCAATCGTTGAATTTTTACGGGAAAATTATTCGTTTACTAGTCAATAGCCATAATAAATTTGTGCTGTAATACATAACTTACAGTTCTTGAACTCCTGATAGTAAGTCAGTTATTGTTCCCCGTCCCTTCAGACGCAGGCTATGTGTGTGCTGTGCACGAGTGTGGGCTTCATTCGAAGGGACCTCACCACCGTTTGGGCGATTATTGACTTTTATAGAAAATTTCCAAATTGTTGTTTTCAGCCTTTTTTCTGGGTAATTATAAACCTTGATTTATATGTATGCCTCCATTAACTTAGTGTACTCTCCCCCCCCCCCCAACCCAATATTGTTTTTTTTAATGTCCATGCTATTTCAATCACTTGCTATGTGCATTTTTTTAGATCCTAGAGAAACTACGATAATTGTTTATGAATGATTTCTGCTTGATGATGTCAATTTGGCATGAAATCTACTGACCTTTATAAGCAATTTGCAGCTATTAGTGTAGATCCCAACGGTGACTCTGTAGCCCCAGTGGTAAAGGTGCGCGTGCATCCTCCTAGTGCTAGGCGCATACTTCTTCCTGATGGTAGATACATGGCTTATGACGAGCAAGGTGTTCCTGCTGAAAACTCTAGATTTTCCCTTGTTGCTCCACATGCTTTTCTTTCGTCCAGGCTGGCAGGTGAGTTGTCAGAATTTTTAATTTTCAGGATTGACATTCATAATCTCTAGCATATTGTCACCAGGAACCTACAATAGATCCTTTGTTCGTGTCTGTTATCTGATTTATTGTTGTCTATTCCCCGATTTGAAGGTATACCTGGGGTTAAATCTTCTCTTCTTGAAGAGTATGGCATACGTTTAGTCACATATGATCTTCCTGGTTTTGGGGAGAGTGATCCTCATCCCAAGAGAAATCTTAACTCCTCGGCCATGGATTTGCTGCATCTAGTCAATGCTGTCAATGTTAGTGACAAATTCTGGGTTATGTGCCACTCTAGCGGATGCATTCATGCTTGGGCTTCACTCCGATACATTCCTGACAGAATTGCAGGTATTCAACAATATTATGATTTTAGTGTTTAGATTCTGATTAAAAGCTATATGTTCAACATCTGGAATTCCTATTTCCCATCTATTGATTTGAGGTTGCTTTTGGAGCTTTAAATTCTTAAGGCTTGATTTGAGGCTTAATTATAGACTATGTTGGTATATAACTTTTGGCCAATATACAGTGTGGATGCCAATTATGATATTGGCTTTAGGTCCATTCATACAGCTTAATGCAAACATTCTACTTCTTTATTCCTGTTCTACTCTCCATGCTACCTGCACAGATGAAAAGAAATATATTAGAGGGTCTGATGTTATTTATGATATTACCCGAAATTGCAGGTGCAGCTATGCTAGCTCCTATGATCAATCCATTTGAGCCACGTATGACTCAGAATGAGATCAAAAGAACTTGGGAGAAGTGGCTGCCAAGGAGGAAGTTTATGTATTCATTGGCACGTAGATTTCCAAAGCTTCTCTCCTTTTTCTACCGGAAAAGCTTCTTGTCAGGAGAGCATGATAAGATTGATAAGCAGTTGTCCTTTTCACTGGGAAAGAAGGTGAATATGCTAATCCCCAACCATTTACAAGCACTTGTTACCTTTTTTTATCAATATATTAATTTTTTTAATAGGCATTGATAATAACTCTGACTTCATGTCAACCGGAAGCAACTGTATCCATTAGTGAGTGGCTGTTGTCTGCCCATGCTGCCACTGGTTAAAATAAGTAGAATCATCTAACATGTCAACTCGTTAGAGATTTGCTATGTCTCGTGAACTGAAGCTACATAGACTCATAGCTATAGACTCATTGAGTTTAATCTTAGTATTATGAGGGGATGAGTAATTGGGCTCCAGAATATCTTCATATTATATTCTCATTGTCGTTGTAGTTATCATATAGAATGTGGGGGCTTCAGTGATCTGTATCTGACTGCAAATAATCTATATCCATGAGAAAATAGGCCCTTGTTGCTTTCCTCTAAACTTGCCTGGGAGACTGATACCTGGGCATAATAGTGAGGCTGATTTGAAAATAGGAATTAAAACACAGTGCTTGGTAAAAGACTTCCTCATTTTGATAGCACAGTTTTCTTAAGCTTTCATTGATAAAAGGCATGACATTTCTGTCATGATCTGTTAAATTAACGTGTTGGCATGTTCAGGATGAAATTCTGATAGAAGAGCCAGTATTTGAAGAATTTTGGCAGCGGAATGTGGAGGAGTCAGTGCGCCAGGGGAACACACAGCCATTTGTAGAGGAAGCTGTTCTGCATGTGACAAACTGGGGATTTGATTTAACGGAGCTTCAGGTGCATAAGAAGTGCCAAACAGGAGGCTTGCTTCTTTGGTTGAAGTCGATGTACAGCCAAGTAGAATGTGAATTAGCAGGATTTCTTGGCCCTATAAACATATGGCAGGTTTGAACTCAAATTTTCTTGTGTAATGCTGTTTGACTGTTCCTTCTATCCTAACAATATCCTATCGAGAATGAGTTCATTTCGATGCTTAGTTTTGTTCTTGTATGCTTTCTTTTTCAATTCTAAGCAGGGATTGGATGATAGGGTGGTTCCACCATCAATAGCAGAATACATTGGACGAGTTTTGCCGGAGGCAGTTATCCATAAGCTTCCAAATGAAGGTCACTTGTCCTATTTCTTCTTCTGTGATGAATGTCATAGGCAGATATTCTCCACCCTTTTTGGAAACCCTCAAGGCCCGCTTGAAAAACAAGAGGAAACTGCAATTGAGGAAGATTTACCAGTTTTTGCTTCTGATATGGAATGACTCGTGGCTACTCATTCATGCTTCCTTAGGCTGTGATTGTAAATACCACAGGCTGCTCCTCTGCTGGATGGAGCTTGAAAGACGACAATATTCATTACTAGTCCGAAAATTTCGGGTCATAAGAGCTTTTGGAGATAGAGGTAAAGCAACAACACGTCACTAAGGTTGTTTTTTTTCCCACTTTTCCACACTACATTGCATCACTTATCTCGTTTAGGATGTTTTATGGTATCTACATTAACTGAGCGGCAGAAGTCTGTCCAATGGCTAACACTTTTAGGGGGGGGGGTCATTTTCCCGCCTGGCTAATTGGATCCTCCGGAAATGCTCGTTGCCTCTTGGTGCTTGACTGCATGCCACAGATGTCGCTGTAAAGCATATAAAAATAAAACGAACGGGTTATCCCACCCCCTAAAATATAATTCGATCTGAATATCTTATTTTAGCTAAAGATTTATGAGGATTATGATATTTGTTGACATTTGAATTAAGGTAAAGTACAACGCTTTTACAAGATTGTTATGTTGTTTACAACGAAATTGTGAGGATAAATGGACGGGCAAACCAATTCGAATTTCTATTTTGTTGAGAGTATCAGGCTTGAGGAAATGTGCCGCTTCGAAGCTGTCCTCTTTAATCTATAGATTTTTGCGAGAAAAAATAGAGGATGAGAAGGATTTTATTCTCTATCATTGGTAGGTTCATAAAAATTTACACTGGAGTCGGGATTGGGAAGAGAGGAGCATGTTTTTGTGACATTCTCTTCCTTGTATATATATGGGGAAAAAAATGCACATGGGTTATCTGCTATCTCTCCATTTGCGTTTGCGCTGAGATTCTCAAAATCCCACTGATCATAGTCACATTCGGGATCACATATTTCTGGTGTGCAATTCCAAACAAAGTGACCATTTACGTGGGAGACAAAGACGGGTGTGCATCAGTAGTCTAGGACAAGAATAAATTTGTCCGTTTGTTATTATTTCTTCCTCCTTTAACTCCCAAACCAATTGACATTAAAATCCTTATTCCTACTGGGTCCGTTAAACCAAATCCTGCGTAGTGAGCAACCTTCGGACACTGGAACATATAACAGGTTATGATCTGTTTAAAATAATTTATAAATAATTTTTTAATTGTAATTTATAAAATATAAAGTAAGTATGTAAAAAAATTTTCTTAATTTTATATAACACGTGTTTATAAGTGTTTTTCATTATTATTACAAACAGGTTCTGTGGCTACTAGAGCGGTAGCTGGTACAGGGAGGAGTGGAATAGAAAGTGCTGCGACCTCTTGTCAGCATTTCTTGGGAAATGCTTGGGTCAGTTGTAATTAACACTATAAATTTAGATTCGACCACAAAATTTTAAAATGTACAAATGTCATTCTTTGTCACAAACTTCGATCCTCCAAAGATCAGCATATAATATAAGAGGATGAAAACAGAGCAAACCATCTCAATATTCGAAGCTATATCCATACTAATATCTTGCGAATCAATGAGTTAATGAAATGGAATATACATGATATGTCTCAAACGAGAAATCACGATCTTTCAAACAGAGTGATGATCTGCTATTATATCTTCCTTGTTCTTGTGAGAACCCTTTTCCGTCTGAGAAAATACCAAAAAAAAAAAACAAAGGACACGTTTAAAAAAAGGAAAAAACAGCAGGCAAAACGATTTTAAATACCTCCAGGACGATGGCATAAAATTTAATTTATAAAGGTAAGTAAAATGGAGCACTCAAGTCAAACGAACATTTCTCTTATTTTTCAGACGATCTTTCCAGCCTCACTTCTGAAACTTTCCTCTTCTGATTTAGTTAAGCATCCCCACCATTGCCCGTAGCGATTTCTGCATTTAAATTGTTTTCTACCTTCGGTGGCCCACTTGAATGCCGCCATGGTTTCGCTGGTGAAGGCGGGTAAGAAAGCCGTTTCTTTACTGTCCCAAAGGACCCTTTATCTTTCTCCTTCTGTGGCGTGCCGTTCTCAGCTGCCAACGGACTGTGCGTCCTAGACTTGGCTTTTGCAGACTGAGTCGCCACCATGTAACTCGGAACCGCCGGCGAGCTCGCAAGGCTCTCGTCGTCTCTCACAGACGCGCCACCGATGGTGTGCCGCCGGAACCGCCCTGACTGCGCACTGGCCACGCTTCTAATGTCATCGTCCATTGCAAAGCTGTTCTTTGGGCTGGCCTTCCTGAGTCTTCTGGCAGCTGGCTTTGAAGGAGTTGAATAAGAGTGGAAGCTAGGTGAGTCGGGGATTTGGCTTGCTGTGGGAGAATGCTTTTCAGAATTGAGTTGGTAACGAGCATATGATTTGCTGATTTCTCCACCAGTGATGCTGCGGCTAGAACTTCTCACAGATGAACGGTCATCGTTCATTTCTTTCTCCATTGTGCTTTGGCTCTCCCTTGTCCGAGCTGCCATCCATCGTTCCAGCCAGCTCCATCCCCAAGAAGGATTTGTTGGATCCATGAACATTGGGTTTATCGATCTGGATGAATTCTTCCATGTTTGCTGGTGGACATTTTACCACAAGAATCAAAACTTGTTCATTTGAATTGAATTCAGTACTTGCATTAACACGGCTAACGTGAGATTTGGTTTTTTTTTCTCCTCGTCTGTTTTCTCCAGCTTGCAATTCAGTTCGTAAGTATACAAAGTCAGTTTTGCTTTTATCTTTCTGTTAGTTTTCATTTATGCATTCCTTTTTCCCTTTTTTTTTCCTCTTCTGACGAGGAAAAATAATGAATATAATAAGTTCATAAGCAGATAGAGAACCTGATGAGTGAATGCATAAGCGAGCGCTTTCTCTCTCCTCATAGCTGCCTCATACTTTTGTAGTAACTTGGCTTCAATTTGTTCCTTTGATTGCAGGCTATCATCCCATTCCTCTCCAATCTGTGATGAAAATTTGAAACAAAGTTGAGAACTTGCCAAATTATATTCTGAAGACCAGGCAAATGTTGATCCAATTGAAGGATAAAGCAGTATTATATGAAAAAACAAAGAAATAAAACCCAGAGACCCGCATGCTCTCGAGCTCCTTTGCATGCTTGTGTAAGAGCTGCCTTTGCAGAGCCTGGTTCTCCTCGAACATCCTGATCCTCCTAGAACGAATCTGGGATTGCACGCGAGCTAAAGTTTGCATAGAACGAAGAGTGCTAGTGGCTTGGCGTTTTACAATTGGCCCTTCCATCAGTGTCCTCAACCTGACCAGCCCTCTCAGAGCTCGCAGAGCTCTTCTTGCCTGAACGATTTTTTGCAGAGATTTCAGTTCAAGAAGTCGACCAATCATTCAATTAACAAGAATTTCATTTCCGACCCCCCTGATTGCCCCAAAGCTTGGTTTAGGAGAGCAGCCAAATAAGTTTTAACTTCATGTAAGAAACCTTCGCTATGGAATGACTCTAGAAGAAACATATGAAGAGTGAATAAACATTGGTCTTCTGTAAAACGCAAGACATACCAGATATCCCCTAAAAGCTGTCTGAATCTTTATTGCAGCCACCTCTTCCCTTGATTTGCCGGCAAACTGAGAGATCTTAGGGGCTTGTATTGTAGCAACTGCAGTCTGAACAGCATGGATCGATCTCTCAGCTGCCACAGCTGTTGCAACTTCATGAACATGACTTTGACTGGCTTCATTCTTAACATCATATGGTTTAATTTCTTCAGGTGGAGGAGCAGGGGGACGTGCTGTTTTCCCAGAACCCACGTACGAGTCTGAGGAGATCTCCAATTTTTGCTTCCCAAACCATTTCTTCTTTGATTTGCTTGATCTCTGCGCGTGTAGGAGCTAAAACTATCAGAACTGTTTCACAGAATTAAGATAAACCAGACATATATATAGCATACCTGATCTTCCTTTTTCTTTGACTCTGGGCTGAAAGCTTTCTTCACGGTAGAAAACCAATTTCCCTTCCTCCCCATCTTCTTGGCATTCCTCGATTTGATCCTTTACCAAGAATCAAGAAATATTAAAAATGACAAGATCTCATACCTTGTGACCCAATACAAACACAAGCTTCAAGCAGCAAAAGGTAAGACTTTGGGTGGCATAAAAACCAGAACCTAATCCAGAACTGTCGGCAATTCTACCGATTATATCGAGTAATGACCCGTTAAAGGAATGTACATAACGTTATTGATATCGACTCAGACATAGAACCGACTAAAAAATCTACATTTCCGGAATTTCACAGCGAAGAAACAGAAAGTTCAGAATTATCTAACTGCATTGCTAGATGACACGCTTCCGGCGAAAATTTAGAAACACCGATATCTCATTGAGATTGCGAAAGATTCAGCGGACCCAGGAATATATGCCCCAACCGAAGAACGTAAGTGGAGAATCACAAAGAGGAGAAAATGACGAAGAACAGCGTATCAAATACGGAGCTAAACCAGAATTGCAATGGACGGACCAATCAAGATGAGAATGGAAGTACCTCAGCTAAAAAACCAAATGTCAGATCGCAAATAAGCCCTTCACTTCCCAAGGCGACTCGGCTCCATATCTCGACGGAAGAAACAAAAGAAGATTTGGAGTTGAAATCCGAGGGAAAAGAAATCAGATCTTGACAAGGGGCTTGGCGTGATATGAGAAAAGGAGAAGGAAGAAGACCAGCTGGTATTTGGGTGATATTAATGGCCCCACTACCTGGGTTTCGCACAGTGGTCCCCACCATATTAACATTAAACCTCGATGTCACAACATCACAGAATCAGACATACGAAGAAGGGAAGTCACCGTGCTCATGCCTTTTGATTTTCGCGCTGCCAATCACGCCCCGCCTCTTAATTATTCACCTCCCTCCTTTAACCGTTTTACAGTGTAGCAGGGAAGCTTGTGAGGTGTGACAGTGATCTGAGAGTGACGCCGGATTCTTTTTTCCTTTTTCTTTTTCTTCTTTTTTTTTTCCTTTTCCTTTTTTTTTTCTTATTTTATTTTCATAAAAGCATTTTCTTTTCTCTTGCCTAACTCGAGATGTTAAAATGCCTTCTCTTTGGGGTTTTCCATATAAAGTTATAAATACGCGCGCGAAAATTTGGGTTGGGTTCAAATTTTTGCCGCTGGTGTGACATCCAAACTGCGATGAAAATCCTCTAATACTGCTGTTAGGTTGAATCACTGATACAATCTGGGAATCTTAACAAACAAGGGACAACGACTTTTTGAAGAAATAAGTGCCCCTCAGTTAGCTAGGAAAAGAGGCTCTCCACTTTCATTTCTTTTTATTTTCCTCCACTTCTAATCAGAACTATTAAAATTATAATTTGAAGGATCTAAATTTTATATTATAGAAAATATTTTTATTTTGGTTTTAAATAATCATGACTAAAATTTAGTATTTTAATTTTTTTATTTATTTTAATGAAATTAACATTTTATTCATAATTTTATAAAATATAAAATGCGAACAGTTGAAATTGCAATCCTATGGTTAATACAAGAAATGGAGGAAAATGGAGAAGGAGGAAAGTGGAGAGACCCCTCTCTTCAATTCGTTTGGTTACCTACTGATATTACAATAGGGTGTTTAGTTGAATGAAAGCGCATTTTTAAAAAGATGCTTTCATGACAAATTTTTTTTTCATATATTTATTTTATATATTATAAAATTATTGTTAAAATCATGATTTTCTCATATATTATAAACACTCCTCGGCTTTTTTTTTCTCTTCCTACATGTGCCAAAATAAGGACGAAAAGGTCCAACATATCAATCACAGTTTCTTTGAATGTATATTCCCGTTGAATCACATTATCAATATTAATAGAATCGTGATGGGACTTGCGATCGGATCAAATAATGCAGGACATTAATTTTATTTTGCTGTGACATACAAATACAACTCACAGAATTCAATTTTTTTTTTTTTGATAGGTAGAACATTCAAAAGGATAAATTAGCGGAATGATGATTACCCTCAGGATAAACTAATTCCATCCTTATCAATGTACTACTACTATCGATGTGCTGAAGAAGAAAAATAAAAAACACAGGCCCCTTGATATAGGAATGCGACAAAAAAAATAAGTGCCTTTCACGCCATAAACATTGATTATTAAAGTCCAGAAAGTCTAATGATTACAATAATCTCCGATTGGAGTGGCCAAGGGGGTCAGAAACCTGGGACACCAAAAAAAAATTAAAAACAAAAGTGGCAGGTGAGAAAATTGGCCCCATTTATTATCCACCGAGGAGGGGAGGTGGATGAGATTATTTGCGATTTCATGTCGAGCATGAAAACTCGAGTCTAATTGGGATCATTTTAATTGAAACAAGTGACAAAATGAATCTTAAATCAAGAAAACTTAACACAAAATTGAAATTAAAAGTGTACCAATAATTTATTGAAAGAGGATTCAAACTGTGTTGACAAGGAATGAGCGAGCAGGAGTCTGAAATTTTGAATATTTGCGGATTAAACTACTCCTTCGGTCCTTAATATATGACCCAATTCTTGAGTTGGTTTTGGTCCTAAATATAAAACCCATTTCTGATATTTTTCAATTTTCTCTAAATTACCTTTATGGATACTCCCCCAACCATAATCAAGTAGAAAAGGGAGAGAGGGTATTAAGAAAGATGACTATGGTGTTTTAGGAAAAATGTGTCACTTTTTATATAATTAACTAATTTACCTAACTTTCTTAATCTAATCAAATTAGTTAAATGGGTCTTATATTAAGGATCGGAGGAGTAATAAACACGGGAAGGCGGTTAGCAAATGGACAAAACGCAGAAGAGAAAGCGCGAGAAAGCACATGTGGGTACCAAAAGTGGCATTTTAAAAAAATGAAGGTATCTTAAGGAGGACGTTACATTGTGAATACTGATGAGTGCATTCTTCAACGTGCATATTATTTTATATCCGTTGGTCTGCCTCCATAGCTCTGTTATTACTCTCATCATGGTTGTAAATAATTTTTTTATTTTAAATATAAGACTTACTTTATAATATAATTTATGAGATTTTATATGTATGATTTGAGAAACATATAAAATAGACTATTGGTAAAAAAAATTTAATCAAAAATGCATATTTCTCAATCGAATTTGAATTGGCGACAGGAGATAAGAAAGCTGCAAATCAGTGACCAGTATTTTTACGGTTCCCACCTCCCAGCCGTTGTAATGCTTGCAACCACACGTGACTGTCATCAAAACTCTTCGTAAACGATACTCACATGAACTCTAAGATTGATGTGGGCCATCCTACTCTTTGTTTCAATTCTTTTATTATCAATTGAACTCCCCGTTTCTGAACAACAAAAATTAATAATTTAACAAATATTTTCATATCTGCATTTCCTTTAATATTCATCAACAACGTATCAAGAAATCCTGGTTGATGCGGTTTTAAGTTAATTTTTCTTGATGTATTTTTTTTATTCATCATACATAGCTTAAATTTGATGTGGTTTAGTGTTTTATACTCTTCCGGTTTTAAATATAAGATTTATTTTATAATATAAAGTATATTATAAAATGAATATTATATTTAAAATCAAATAGAAATTTTTAAAATTTATTACCACCAACTGCTTGGTTGAGTGATATGCGTGCATATGTGAAGCGTGTGTTTTAGGTTTGGACCTGCCCTCCTGTAATTAAAAAAATAAAAAAAAATATTTATGAATATGTCTTTTAGCCCTTTTTCCCGGAAAAGATGGGCGCGTGGCTGTACATCACATGCGCTGTTTATTCCTGCTTTCCCTGTATGGATAAACTGCGATTATATTCCATTTAAGCATTTAGGAGTGTATTTTTCGCAATAATTTGTTAGCGTCCTCGAGCGGCAAACATCCCCCGAACACAATAGTATTTACCAAAAAGAGCAGTGGCAGGACTTCACTGTCCCACCAATTAATAACAATAATTTGGGTTGTTATAGCAAAGTGAACTAATAATGAAAAGTGATTATTCATATTTGGATGATATTGGGCCTATTTAAAACAGTTTATAAATAGCTTTTCAATAATAATTTACGGAATACGATACAAATATGTGAATAGAATTTTGTCTCGACTTACGTGAAACGTGTTTATAGGAAATTTTTTAAACCCTCCCATTCTTCCAAATAGGCTCATTGACTTGTCCACCCAAGAACCCAAAAAAAAAATAAATCGACATGATGTTATGGACTAAACTGCAATAATATCAGTCATAAGGCACGGAACAGCACTATACAAAAAGAGGACAGTTTTCGAGGGGAAAAAAATACTACTAGTTTTTATTACAAGAGTTTGTTTGATTTTCAATTTAGTATCAAATATAAGATTCAGTCTATTTTGTCTTTCATATTTATTTATTTATTTTCAAAGTGGGCCTTGTAATAGTTGTGCATATTAAATGTTTCATCAAATAGTAATTTTAGCTAGCATACATGATTAGGAATGATATTTTAGAAAAGATAACACTTATTTATAATAAATATCTAACTTAACTAATTTTTTTAAATCCTTTCAAATTAATAATTAGGTATTATATTAAAGACCAGTATATCAATAAGAAGTTTCATCCCATCCAAAAAAAATCTCCTCGTTTAGTGCTCGATTATCAAAATAGTATGTGTAATTCTTAATTACATTGGTGACTGAAGAGTGACGACTTAGTTGAGTCTGTAATTTAAGAACAACGTCCCATGTAATTCAAAGCACAATACAGAGTATATGCTCTTTAAAGTTCCTACCAAATCCTTAACGTCATAACGTGGTGGTGGTCGTCACTGGTTACAACAAAATTTGTCCCTCGTCGATTGGGCCTCTAATGGGCTTTTACGCGTCGATGATACTCTGGGCTAACTCGAGGTCCAATCTTGATTAGGATGTTTCAATTTGTTTTGCCAAATCCCAAAAATTAAAATTAGAAAATTGTTAGCTGAAAGATCATACTTCCTCCTGTCCTTAACATGAGAATTACTTATTTAATTTATACAGATTAAGCAGAAATAATAAATTAATCAATTATAACAAATATGACATAATCTTATCAAAATAATCATAGATAATATTAAATTACATATTAGTTTATAAGCTGCGTTGTTTATGATCAAATATAACCTTTTAACTAGCTTTTGTTTGGAATCAGTTTCGGTGTTCATTGCTGTGATGAAATCAAAACCATTCAAATTCAGTTTTCATGGTCTAAATTTAAAATTTTTAACTACTAATTTTTAAATAAAAAATTCATTTTTTAAAAAACTTATAGTTAGGAGATTTTTTTTTTGGATTATGCACCTATTAAAAGAAAAAAAAATTGAAAAAAAATATTAAATATTGGCCATCCATATTAAATTTGAATGGTTGGGATTTGATGAGTATTATTATTACTGTGATAAGCACTTTTGTATTGGAGACTGAGGGGAGTATTTCTTAAAAGCTTCCCCCTTTTAGAAGAAGACAAACTCGCTTGCTTATGCCCAACAAGGTTGATATTAACAATCAATACCAGTATATCAATAAAGCATCGAAAGGAAAAGTCAAAAGTGAAAAAAAAAATGAATAAATTGCTCACAGCAGAGAATTAAATTTCTGGACTCGCCCAATCATGTATCTGACTCTATACTAACTATATATATGTATGCTATTGGCCTTCCCCTCACCTTATGGTAAAGTTATAAAAACTTGACGTTTAAGAGTTGGTTGAGCATGAAAATTAAAACGCCACATCAAGATTTTGGAGCAATCGTCTGGTGGGATTCCCTTCAACTTTGACTCATCTTCCAGAATCACTTGCTTCACGAACTTCATCGAATTCTGAGAAAATCAGAAAAGAAGCCCGACAATAAGAAAAGGAAGGTGCCAAAATAATTAAAAACAAACAATAAAAATTAAGCGCTTTGTATCTTGGAGTAGAGGGAATCCGCACTACCAGTGAAATAGTGTCCGAGTTCAAAATTCTATGGTCATTGTTCTGATTAGTTCAACAAATCAATTATGCTGTCACTGTGAATCTGATATCTCACGTTTTTTCCTTTTTAAGGCTTCCTTTTATGAAGTTGTTGAAGAATAGCTAAATCTTACCTAAACGTGATCAGTAGTCACTCAAAACTCAAGCAGTAACTAAATGATTACGTTCAACAAACAATAAATATCCCTTTTTTCATAATTCTAATTATAGGGACTACCAGATAATGGTTTGGCTCGGGGTATGCAATATAACTAATTCCACATAGGAGGTGGACAAATAAAAAGATGGAGACGTTTCGTTAAAGAAACGGCTGCCTAAAAATTATAACATGTACCTGCGAGGTGTCTTGAACTGGTGATGCGCGACCCCATCTCTCAGGATCCCAGAGAATGGAACTATTGAATGCCAAACTCGAAATACGAATCTGAGAACTCAACATGTCTGTTTCATTGTTCCTACTCCTCAGATGCCAACCTACGACTTGCGAAGAATCGCATACTGGTCCTTCCATCTTCACTTTCTTCCTATTTGCTCTTACCATTGCCATCGGCCACGTCCCAAACATCCTGATCAGTTCGCAGAAACAACACACGCAAATCACTATATATAAGAACCTCCTCAACAAGTTTAGAAAGCAGAAAAGCGAGGATAAGATGTCATACTCGATATCTCTAAGGTGGTGGAAGAATTCCAGATCATAAGCATTGGCAAGCCCAGCAAAGTGCACGATCCCACTTAGCCTGTGATGCTCGATGTGCTTAAGTGCGAGGTTCCTCTGGTGATTGAGTTCGGCTTCCAAGTCCGTGAAGTTTTCCTTCGAAACCAAATGTCGATACATAATGCCAGTCTTCCTCAGTATCTCCGAAAGTTCTGTGGACCCCGTTTGTGGTTCCACCACAATCCACAGCAATGGCGGGGGAACCAGCTTTATAGTGTGGCCAACTTCCTCAGGTACACCCCTTGAAACCGAAGTTTAGTGCTCGTCGGAGTGACAATAATTAGCAGTCTACGAGGTTTCAACTGGGGCTCTGTTTTTTCACGCAGATTCTTTTTGTGTTTGGGCAATCTGGACATCGCTGGCTCGCCCTCCGACTCGGGAACAATCGAACTTGTGTTGCCATTTACTGTCTGGTGCCCAACTTGCGGAGGCTGTGGCGCGAATTCTGGTCTATTGGAGGTAGCGATCGGGGAAGAGAAGGTTGAAGTCTTACCAGTAGGAGCCAAGCCTGTGAAAAACCCCATTGCGAAACAGAGAGAAAAGTGAATCATGGCTTTCTTCCATATCTGGGATTTCTTCTTGGGTCTTTCTGCAGAAACCATTTTCTGCAAACTCTGGTTCACTCACTCACCACCTGACGCACAATCCTTGGTTAAGAATGTGGAATATAGAGCAGAGAATTTAAAAGCTTAAGAGCAGCCTGTTGAGAAAAAGGAGAGCATACTGGAGGCAGTGGTTGGTGCTGCCAAACAGAATGTGTACAATTTGAAATGGGGGGGGGGGGATTTTCGCTGGTAAGGTATTGCTTCATGTGGATGTCACTTGAAGTAAAAGGAATATGAGAAAAACAGAATGTGAGAAAAGGTTTTGGAAGAGCATGAGTTGCTGTCCATACCAAATAGCAGTTGGGATGGTTCCTATCCATCAATAATTTGTAACCCTTTACGTTTATGGTGGAAGTTTCTTAATTTAAAAAAAAAAAAATCGGAGTTGACCAATATAGTCCAATAAAAAGGAATTATAGAGTATGCTCTGGAATTGTATTGTCACGTGACTGTGATTTTTTTGGGGGGAAAGCATCGGGTTTTTTTAGTGAAAGTTTGGGTATTATATGCTTAGTTATTTACTGCTTAGTGATTAGGGGTGGGTGGGTGAGATTCTGAGATGGAGGCATAATAAATCGTGGTGGGTTTTGATCTCTTTACTCAGATATGTGGGCGTAGTTCTTTCCATCCAATGTCACTCTTCATTGTGGGTTTTGGTTGGGATACCAGCCATCCAGGCTTTTCTCTCTCTTTTCGTTTCCCTTCCAATTGCTGAATTGGGCTAAAACAGGTTGACCATGGGCTGACAGTTGCTTCTACCCAAGGACTGAACAAAGAGAAATATAACTTTTAAGGAAGAATTAGTCGCAATAATTATCAATGGATTTTTTACATTAAGACTTGTTATTGCAGGCTAATTTTTAGTAATTATATTTCTTCGTTGAAACTTCATAGCAATTCTTTCAATTTTTTTAATCCTTAAATTTTTTAAAATTATCAATTCCATTCTTTAATTTTGAATCAAAATAATCTGGATCCTTATAATTTATTGAGTAAAAAATTATGTGAATTTGAGTAGTTTTCAGTCAATAATTTATATACTGAATTATTCTGATAAAATACTACAAGAAGAAGCGGGTTGTTTTAAGTAAAAATGTTATATAAATATTGAGTTGTTTGGAATTAAAGTTGGAGAAACAAATAGTAATCGAAATAAAATTCATGAACCAGAATTATAGTATTTTCCTAAAAAGACTCTTTCACAGCCACTCTCGGTGGTGGATATTTTCCGGCGAGACTCGAACAAATTCCGATAACTCCGTCCCTTCATGACAAGCCCAAGTATCTCCCACATTCATTGTTTGTGGGTCGCTTTGAGTTGGATGCGTCGGTCGGGTCTGATTTGGGAGATTTTTGCCTCAATGAATGAATCGATTTTTTGAGACAAGATTTTCGCCTCTCCAAATATTTTGCCAATATCGATTATTCCATTTCCTCATGGCTTTCGTAATGCCAACTCTCTTTCCTACGCACCGTCGCTGGTGTTGTGGTGATCTCGAACCGACAAGTGGACTTCCTTTATTTTTTCTCTCAACAATGAAATCCAAAAAAATTAAGCAACTTGACATGTGAGGAGTAAAATGAAGCTCTCGTGCTTAACAACTGATGCCAACCTAATTTCAAAATGATTTTATCTCAAAAGTACGTTTGTGCAAGAGAATATAAAATTAGCGAAGGTTTATAATATGAATAACAACTCATTGACTCAGAGAGTAAATACAAGAAGGGAAAAAACTGATTCCCCCTGTGAGAAGACCTCCCTCTTGATAATGGTTGTTCAGTAGGCTCTATGTAACGATTCCCCCGGGGGGGGGGGGGAATAAAAGCTGAATTCCAATGTGCGCAGCTAATCTGTAAGAGGTTAACCAACTAGGCAACGGCGGATTTAGAATGCGTGATTAGTCAAATTAAGAGAGTGTTTAGGTAAAAATTAAACTGTAAAAGTAACTTTATGATGTATAGAATAAGCATATAAAAAGAGTTTTGCCTCAATTTGTATGAAAATATTTTTTAAAAATACCTTTTTGTTTCATCCAAACACTCCTAAGTGTTTGTTAATTATTTGTCTTGTTGGGCTTTTTAGCCAAATTCTTAGTCACATTAGCAAGGGAGGAGTGAGTGTGAACAATTTTGTTTTGCTGCGTATAGATATCTTCTTATTGAAAGTAATCTTATTCGAGATACTGTTGAATACTAAATCTAAGTGTTTTTGTCAACAAGGATTCAAACTTTGGTTTATGATATTGCGAGGAACTGGCCCATTCCACCTGGGGAGTGAAATTTACTTGATCCTAAAAAATGATTATTACTTTTAATTAATCCAGGTGTCATATCGGTGGCTTTTCATTGTTTTTAGAAATTTTTTCAAACAGAAAATAAATACAATAAAATGGTAGTCCCATGGAGCTATTTAATTTAAAATTTTAAATATAGAATATTTGAATTAATCGTCATTGTAATGTTCAAGATTATTTATATAATACTGTTGTGTGCTTGTTTTAGATAAAAATGGAATTGATCTATATGTAAAGTATAACTCCTTATGCTATTTTTTTAAGTTAACACTCTAATTTTTGCAAATAATGTTTTTAATCTTTTTATTTTTTTAAAATTAATCCTATAAGTACAAAGCTTGAAGAAACTTGTTAAAAAACACAATTTGGGTTGCAAATTTCAGTTTCTCTTATAAAATATGAAAGAGGACTTATAGATCATTATCAAATGATAAAAACTTTATTTCTAACTGCTAAGCCGGAAAATGATAAACAGAGAATTGTTAAATCTTAAGAGATAGTTCGTAAAAATGGTAGGAAACAATCTTAAATGGATATATAAAATTTGAAGGTTTTTTTTTTTTGTGGAAAAAAGAAAGAAATGAGCTGTAACATGCATGTGTAAATTAGAGGTAAGTACTTATAAATAATACTCCATCGATCACTTTTTTCAAGACCTTCATATACTAACAAAGCAATTAAGTCCTTTAGGATTTTTTAGTAATAAACAAAACTTGGGAAATTTATTTGGGACTAATTGTGTGCCTCCTTTTTATTTCTCCCTTTTCCCTTTGCGCCCTTTTATTCCTTTTTTCCGTCCCAGCTTAAAAGGTTGGATTTTAATTTTTTTATAGCATGCTTTCTGACATTTTTTTTAAAATCCAAGTCTTGGACTTGGACCCCCTCTCGCCACGGTTCAGCTCAAAGCAATCGCCGATCAGGTGGAAGCTTCACCCTTCTCTCGAATCTTCACAATTTGTGCCCGCCGCATTTTTCTGCCCATATAAATTCGTGTTTTGTTCCCGTGGTTTGACTCTGAATTGGTCCCACACCCCCATTCAATTATCAAAACCTCTGATGCCTCAGATCTGATCAGTTCAACTTCTACGCAAATCCAAGCCCCAGTATCAGCCTTCCGTAACGTTTTCGCTTCTTCACCATGACAACGCCACCGCTCAAGGCCGTGACTCTGACCCATGTTCGGTACCAAAGGGGTGATCAGCTGGGTCACTTTCTGGCCTGGGTGGCGCTAGTCCCGGTCTTCATCAGCTTCGGTGGCTTCGTTTCTCATTTCATCTTTCGTCGCGAGCTCCAGGGAATGTTCTTCGCTCTCGGCCTTCTCATTTCCCAATTCATCAACGAGTTCATCAAGACATCGGTTCAACAAGCGCGTCCCGAGACGTGTGCTTTGCTGGAGATGTGCGATTCACATGGATGGCCCTCGAGTCATTCTCAGTACATGTTCTTCTTTGCCATCTACTTCACTCTCTTGACTAGCAAAGGGATCGGTTTTTGGGATTCGAAGAACAACATGTTCCTGAATTTTATAACATGGTCTCTGGCACTCCTAACCATGTATTCTCGGGTTTATCTGGGTTACCACACGGTGGCTCAGGTTTTTGCTGGAGCTACCTTGGGAATTTTCCTCGGGGCGTCATGGTTTTGGGTCGTTAATTCTATTTTAATTCAGTACTTCCCTGCTATCGAAGAGAGCGCATTTGGAAGGCGGTTCTTTATTAAGGATACTTCCCATATCCATAATGTGTTGAAGTTTGAGTATGACAATGCCAGGGCTGCAAGAGAAAATATGGTGTCCAACTCTAAATCTGACTGATTCTTGGAAGATAAAGAGGTACTTTGGTATACAAGCTTGTGTCCTTTTTCTTCAGTTAAGAGAAAAAAATCAAAGTCCAGGTTTCCTTGCCTTTGCTTTGCTAAGAATGTTGAATTTAGGATGTTTCTGCACGTCTATAATGTTTTGAAGAGACTTTTCATCCCTTCTAATTGATGGACTCGTAAGTTATTGGTGCTATCTTGATCAGGAGATTTGCCAGATGTTCCACTATAGATGAGATGAGTAGTTTGAGCTGGGGATTTTTCTGTTAGCTTTAAAATTCTACTGACTAAGCAGCTTAGTTCATCTTTTGTGCTTTATTTTCTCAGATACCATGCCTCTTGATTTGAGAGTTATTTGTTATTAATTATATGTTTGGATTCAGGAGATTGTGGAATGAAAGGGAAATTAGACTCTCTGTTACGAAATCCACTGACCTCCTGCATCCTGTGGGGGCTGAATAAAATTTAATTCCTTACATAATAAATGTGATCCGAAATATTTAGTCAATCCTTTAATCGGATGGCTTGTGGAATTCTCTAGTGATCACATTTACAGCTTTTGCTGCGTCGCTGTCGAGCATAACATAGCAAAAACCCTTGTCCCAGCAGATATATTTATTTCTGTTTAGTGTAAAGAAACTAGTATTAGGGGCATGCAAAAGTTTCTAGTTTATTTGTTAGGTTTTGACCTCAAGTCTACTTTTCCATTCAATTGTCACCTGGTTCCAGAACAAAAGGCGTGAGTTTAGTTTTAAAATATATTATGCTACCTCCAGTTCTTTTAATTGTCTTTTTTTCCCCTCCCTATTTACATGTCAATTTTAAAAGTTCAAAATAACACTAGTTACTATTTCTCCAATTATACTATTATCTTCACTTCGCTAACTTTAATTATGGGAAGTAAACTGTTTGATACTGGGTGAGATAAGAATATGTCTTCTTCTTTTTTTTGTTTTTGGGACATAGAACTCTCTGAAAATGGCAGTGTGTGTAAAGTCTTTGGAGTCCATGATAGGGAATCTCATTGAGGAAACGGAACTTTATAGATGCTTGTGTACAGGTAGGATGTGGTAAACTATTTATGCTGTGTTCTGTGATGGTTTGGCATATGGGGCCTGTTGTTCGTTCAATTATTGGGAAACTCCTTGGATGACGGTGAAGTATGTCATGCAATTGAGCCCTGCAATTTTGTTTGTGGAACTGGGGATATTTGTTGTAAAAAGTGGGAAAAAGTGGTTCGATTGCGAGAGAACCTTTTATGAAGTGAAGGAAACTGTGAACTAGCACAGCAGCACACAACACCAGAAACGCTTTAATTCATAGAATTTCCATGGTGTGGTCCTGCATGGAAGGAGCCATAATCTTTTTCTTAATTTGACAGCTGCAAGGAAGTTTAGAAGGAAACAACAATAATGACTATCCTGTTCTTTGCCAATGGTTGTCTTGCACTTTGAAATGAACTCTCCCATCCCGTTCGTAGCTGTCCAATTTAGCAGTAAGACTGCTGTGTGACACCTCAAATCTCTATATAAATGCTAACTTCACCCTGCCTCAGCCATCTTATTTCCCAATGTGGTTATGGATGTGGTAATTAATTAACAGTAGCAATAGTTCAAGGAAGGAAAGCATATCTGAGCTTTGATGCGTAGGACGATGGTCTCTTGGTTTATTATTTCCTTGAGCAGCGTTAATAACATCATCATTAGCCCTGTAGATGACATCTTTCCCCTCCTTATTTTTGTTAATTAAGTTTCTATCCAGTGTAAAAAAGGGAAGAAATATTCAAAATCATGTGGTGCATGGAATGGCTTTCTCTATTTTTAGGTTTGCTTATTTTGTTCATGTCGTAATAATTGCATTTCCACTTGTTCCTTTTGCCAGGTTGACTGCTGTCACAGCTCCAAATTTACGTACCAGGATAAGTTTTCGCTGGTGTTGGTGGCATTCTTTAATATTTATCATTTCTTTGGTGTATATCAGTTGAAGCCATAGACTCAGGGGAAATCAAGGGGCATCTTATTCATATTAGTGCGGAGAGCCTCACAGCATACACTATGCTTTCAGAACTTCTATAAAGGCTGGTGTAGATGCTATTCATAGACGCTGGGAATATTTTATCTTGTTTATTAGTTGGGTGGTTTAAGCAAGGTTGAAAACACGATTACGAAGAAAATCCGTAGAGTGATGCTGGGAAGTTGTAACTTTACTTATAATATTGCCTTAATGGAATGTTCACGTGGACAATCTAGTTTTCTTAGGGTCCATTGCTTATAGCATCTATCATTCGCCGTTGCGGTTACGGATGCGTGTGATGTGCTGGTTTTAGTGGTTTTCTCGTTTGTATTGCTGTAAAAAACCAGTCTTTTGCCGAAGGTCGATGCAAACAGTAACGTCCCAAGTTTTAGTTTGTTGGGGGTCTCTATAAGCATTAAGCAAGGCATTTCGGTGCTTATATGATATGTAGATTTAAATACCTGGTGGCAGCTGCAATGCTGAGTATTCTCCTACGGTGATACTGCGCACTCGATCAGGGATATCAAATTTATAGCTTATCAAGGAGCCAAACATGCCCGAATTCATGACTGACACTTGGAACTTCTCTTTTTTCATCGTCCTCTTTTGTTTGTTCTCTTCGGATTTCCATATGGCCTCGGCGTCACGCCTTAACTTACATTGAACTTTTTGTTACCTTTTCAGTAAGAATCGCGAGTCATCATTTATGCCGGGTCACAATCCCATTTAATATAAACCTTTAGATGATGTTTTCAAACCAAATTAGCTATCATATTAATGTATGTTCGGTGGAAAAGTAATGATCCTATTCTGTTATCCTGTCTGGTTAAATGAACATGCGGGTGTTATCTATCTTATAAAAGGGGGAAAAAGATTTGATTCCCATGTGCCAGCCATCCCTCTGTAACTACATGCAGTCTTCGACTAAAAATAGCGGTGTTAGTATCACAGTAAGCAAATTAGATGGTTTATGTACATTTTTTTACACTTTAATTTAATTTCTTGAAACTTGTAACTGAATATGCGTTTCTCTCTTTGACCCATTCATATAATCTAGTGAGCATACTTAATTGGGAAAATCTTTATAAAAAAAAAGACTGTTGAATTTTAAAATTTTAATTCAGTATCGGTTGCTATATTTATAAAAAAAAAAGACTACTCTAAAAAAAATAAATGATAACATATTTTTATAGTAATTTCTGATTTAGAATTTTGAAATTCAACTCTTATTCTTTTAGATTTTTCTTACTTAATTCATATAATACAATCTAGTGAGTGAAAAAAATTTGAAAAATTAATGTTTACAAGATTCAAGTTGTATTGTTTCTACTTTTAAATATAAAAAAAAAAACTAGGCTAAAATTGGAGAAGTGAGCAGTAAGACTTGTACGAGTGAAGGCAATGGAATCCATTGACGGTTAGGCAGGAAAAGAGGAATCAGGGAACGTTCATCGGGGACTGTGGTAGACCAAGAAGCGAAGGCAGCGGAAGGAAGTCCAAAATCGAAATGATCCAACAATGGGAAGAAGCGGGAAGCACGTGACAGCGAAGCTGCCGACATCAAATCACACAACATTGCGCTGCTCTTTTCCCTTCACTCAATGGCATTACCACACTCTACTTCCATGCTTCCCACTTCTCTCCGCTGATGCTATTCCTACCGCCCTCTGCTAATTCTGGGGTCTCTTTCGCCAATCACCAGATCCCTTTTCTTCATTATCACTATGTGGCAGGTTCTCTTAGCTGCTGCTGTTGGCGGATCCACTGGTTTCATCGCTAACCACTTTCTCACTCAAACCAAGCAATGCGCCCATAATCACGACGACTCTGGGATAACATTTGAAAACCCAAATTCTCAGCCTCCTGTAGCTACTGATGGTTGTTCGGGATCTGGAATTGAAACCAACTCAGACACACCAGATGGGATCTTCAGGTTTTCTAGTTCGGAATCTCTGAGGAAACATGGGCTTCGATCTCGGGCCAGTGATTCTCGACAGAAACCCTTGTTCAGGCGCCGACGGTCCAAGGACGGAGTCAAAATTGCAAAGATGGAGCAGAAATGTGAGGTACAGGCGCGATCGGAGCAGAGTAGGGATGGAAAGCGATTATCTTTTTGCTTGAAGAGGAGGAAGACGATCAAGAACGTAGCCGGGAAAACTGGATTTTGTTCTTCCAAAGGTATGATTATTCTTTTCCTCGTTGATGATTTTTCGCCTTTTGGCAAAAATATGGTGGGTTTAGGGAGATGTTACCTATCAATGCTGTCTGTTTATGCTATCATACCACCAGTTATTTGCTAGGAATTTTTCGCTTTCAATATTTTTGCTCTTCCATTTAAAATCTTAATTTCGTGTCTATTGTGAATCTTGCTGTTCACTTCTTTTCTTCGTTGAAACCAGACGTTTCGTACGTGATTGATTGTTAGCTGCTGTATGATAACTCATGCTTGCAGCTTATTGCTGTTTTTTTTTTTTTTTAATCCCTTTTTCAATGGATGCTTTTAGGCTTCCTGGAGTTACCGAGACACGCGGCATTGTTCTTTTAGATGTTATTTGTTCCTTTTTCTCCATAAGATCAGACTCTAATTCTCTTAATATAAATTTGAATTTTCCTTTTGCAAAATAAAATGAACTTGATGTCATGTTGTACTGCTTCAGATGGCTCTTTATTTGGTTGGGGACTGGGCTTTGGAATCATGTATATGATGTCAACTGGAAAATCTGAGATCAGTAAGGTGAACAAGACTATGGATGAGACGGCTAAAGCAGTTCAGGAATTAAAATCTGAGCTCCACAGAAGAAGATCATCACGTACGCGGAAAATTTCAGATTCTGTTGACCATAATGACTCGCCCAAGTTAAGTGATCGGAATGAAATGATGCGGAGGAAGACAAGCAGTGAGGTTAGACACACTGATGCCAGAATTCCGAGTCTTCCTGCTGCAAGTGATGATGGTGAATGTGGAAGCAGTGCTCTTACTGAAGAGTCAGGTCAACCAGTTCCGGAAATGGATCAACTGGAAGCAGAACTTGAGCTTGAACTTCAAAAGCTTCCTGGCTGTACTCTTGACAGTCCTTCCCTTGAAGAAATGAGACCCAAACTGCACGAGGTGAATTTCTTGGATATCCTGGCACTGGTCTCATTCATGAACATATTCCTCCTATTTCCTTGCAGTATTCATTTCTCTCAGCTTTAGACGAGATAATTATGTTCCCAGATCCTATGGGATAATTTTTTCCTTTTCCAGAACTACTTTGGCTTTTCTGCCGTGGGTAATTTGTGCTGCTTTAGTTTTTTGCTCTTTTATCTTCCGTGGTTCAATGTGGGTTTGACAGAAATTCCATTGCAGCTCCAAGTTGGGGATGATGGGTGTGATGGAACTGAATTCCAGGGAGTATTAGCACCTGAATTGAGTCAGAGACTAAACCACTTGCTGATAGAACGGCAGGAAGACCAGATTGCAGAGCTGGAATCTGAACTGGATTTAGCTCAGTCGAAACTCCATGAGAAGGAAGCTGAACTCCAGGCACTGAAGGACACTGTCAGACGCCTTTCTGAGATATCTCTATCCACGCTTTCAGGCACTGCTATCTTTCGTTTATAATTTGCCTTATTTCCTTAGCAAATTGAAGCATCTTTAGTGGATGTTGTCTCAGTAATATTTGTCATTGTGTTTTGTGTCTACAGATGATGAAACTGATGCTGGCTGTGATAAAAAAGGAAGCAGCGTTAGAGGCGCCAACAACATGGACTGTGCGTCAAAGCAATGCGTGGCTGGGGTCAAAAGACCTATTGATTCTGAGGCATGTGCATATTATTACCTGAAATGACTCCGTTCGTGGTGGGATATGTAGGAGCAATTGAAAGGACATGTAGTCTAAGTAAGTAAGTGACTTGTAGTTGACGATTATTCTGTCTGGATGGCCTTTCTGAGGATAAAAGGGGGCCTGCCTGGCTAAGTTTTAGAGAGCAGAATTGCAAGAAATAATATACCATAACCCTCGTCGAGAAGCAGAGAATGGAGGAAAACTGGGGTTTTAAGAAGGGGCAGCTATCTAGATTGGACCCAATGGTTGGGCCTTGTTTGTATATTCCTTTGATAGATATTTATATTTATTATAAATGCAAAATTCTAGCAGTCTCGTATACTGATAGCTTCGTAGAACAGTAAAATGTAACGGTGACCCATTTTCACAATATAAAGTTGCAACCCATATAATATGTGGATTAGACATTAAAAATTGATTTATCTGACGATTCATATGGCCTTTTTACTTTATAGGACTTCCAATAGTGTTTGATAACACGATGGAAAGCCACGTTATCACTTATCAGACATGTAAAACTCATATTTTCAATCTTGTTGATTGTGAAGCCAGTTGCCAGAGAACTGTTTGCTTCTTGTTCTCTTGCGTGTGATCACTAACTGCTTCCTTCACTTGTACAGGCACCCCATCACTATAATTCACCTTAAAACACCGATAAAATATCTTTGATTATATTTGCTACGCATCTTATTGAATAAAAAAAAAGCAGTAAATAAAAATAGCATTTGTATTTTTCCATTAAAAGAGTGTTTAGGTAACTTTAAAAGTGCTTTTAAAATGTATTTTTTCTCAAATCAAGAAAAGCTCTTTTATATATTGTAAAATTATTTTTAAAATTATGATTTGGTTTCCATCCAAACATCTAGTAAGTTAAATTAACATTACACTAAAAAAGTTAAAATTATCTTAATTTTGGTACATTCTGTTTCCCTCGATTTTTGGAAGCCTGCCAAAGTTAGCTCAACATTTCTGAGCCACTCACTTGATTTGGGCCTTAATTTCTCTTATGCTTAGGCTCGGTTTTCTGTTCTGGAAGAACGTGATTTGTGATGTTGGACGAGAGGGAAAAAAACAGACACAAACCTCCAAAATAACGTCATTTGATTTGGCATTTGAAAGGAATTAGGAAGGCTGTATTGCATGAATTCAGCCATTTTGATCTGACGTGAGGACACTGACATGATTTCTCCGTTATGCTTTGGGTATCATCAATTGTTGGATAAAAGGTTAAGCAACCTATTCTAACAACTTGTGATCACCAAGACAACATCTGACATTCAAGTTCAGACATCATTATTCCATGTTGATGAAGCATTCCTCTCATATAACTCATGTACTCTGCTAGTCGGAATGGCGTGTCATTGCTTTGGAGCTTGGGCCAATATGATAGAGAAAGGAGTGAAGGAGGCAAAGAGCGGTAAATAGAAGGCGGAGGGGAATGAAGTAACAGTAACTTTGATTGATTGCTTCGCAGTTTGGACACTATTCAGTGCCCATCAATCAATCACCAATGAACGGCCGCGCCTCTTTGATTCAATGCCACACTCAATCACTCCCATCATATTAACTAGTTCCTTGGACAAATCCCCATCTCTTTTGCTAAATCACACTCCCTTCTTGCAAAGGAATCCTCTTTTATTATGTATATTAGGGTTATATTACGGTGGCCAGGCCTCACGAAATTTTAGAAGATTTCTTACATTTTTCTTAATATTTTATATAAATTGAGTATTGATAACATTATGGAAAAATACGATAAAGTACCAGTTAAATTTTAAAATGGTAAATAAGTAATTTTGATATATTTTAATAGGAGTGTGCATGGACCATATTGGATCGGGTTTGTTATCAACCTGAAGTCTAATTCAGCAAAGATCTTAGGCTAAAAAAATAACTCAAAGTCTGGTCTAGTTTAGCACCAACCTGAGGTCGAGTTAGACTGGATTTGATCCTCTAGAGTGTCTAGACCAGACCTCAATTTATTTTTTTAAAAAAAATTTCTTCAATAAGAAGCAAGATTGTAATTTACTATATAAAATTTGTACATATTTTGATCCAAACTTTATCAAATTTGATCATTCTCTTTCAATTTCTCAATAATGTCATGTTTTATTTAGTAATCATCATTAATATAGATATTATATTGCAGAAAATATATACACGTGCTCATTACTTAGAAAGTCAATAGATAAATCTTGAATAGACAAAAAATCTTATGTAGAATAATTAAAACAAATTAAAATTATATAAATAATAGTTAAAAAATTTTTAAAAAGGGGTTAGACTGGACTGAACCAACTAGTTTAAGGGGCCAGTCCCTAGTTTAGTCTAGGCTGATGAGACCAGTCTGGTTCAATCTGGTCCAATCTTGTTTCAGGCCTATTTTTTCTGGACCGGACTAGATCAGGTTGAAATTTTAAGGGTGTATGTATAATTATTACAAATACAATCAAAACCATTATTAGAGTCAACATTACCTTTTTATCTTTTTAAAATTTAATAGGTAATTTTTTGTTATTTTTTCTAAAATTAATAATTTTGAGGGTGTATGTATTACTTTGACAGATTCTATGCATTCCCCAGGCCTATCACGCATATGACCAAATATGCTTTGTTTTTTTTGTTGCGATTTTTGTTATTATAAAGTTTTCTGGCCAATCTAAGTTACCCATACTGAGAGATACTAATTTGAATTAAATTAACATAAGCAATATGTATAAGAAACATTTTAAAAAATGATTATACTTTTGGAAAGAAACTAAATCCCTAGGGAGATAATATACAGTTAAACATTAGTTAAAGGATAAAAAATGAGAGGAATAAAAGAGGGGAGGGCAAAACCGAGGAGAAACGAACAAACTGGAAATCATAGAGGGAACCACCCACCCGTGCAACGGCGAAATAAAAATAAGAGACTCGTAACTCCATCCCAACAAATATTTGCGGAAGCTTCTTCCCTAAAAATTATGTCATAACTCCCCTCCTCCTCCACCATTATCTTCTTCTTCTTCTGCCTTTCACTGCCCAACATCCTCTTCCTTGGCTCTCTTCCCTCCGAAACACCTTTCGTCGTCGTCCCCTCTTTAATTTCTTCTATTGCCCCACTGCCGCCATGAATATGAAGTCTTCTTCCAAACCCATTTCCAGTCCCGGTCGGCCCGATAAGTTCCCTCCACCTCTGATGCGATTCTTAAGAACCAACGTCGCCAGTCGGAGCCGAGGCAGGTCAAGGTCAAGCCCCATGTTCGTCAGGAAAAGGACCACTGCCATTGATTCTCAAGAACCTTCTTCCCCCAAGGTCACCTGCATGGGCCAAGTCCGAGTTAGACGTTCCTCCAAACATCATCATGCCGCCGCTAAACGGAATCGAAATAACGGCGACACGAGTCCCACCAGATGCAGCCGCCGCTGCTGGTGGTTCCGGGATGGTCTCTGTTGCTGCCGTCTCGCCGCTAAAATCAGGCCCAGCTCCTGCCACTGCCACTGCCCCTCCAAGCCCCTTTGGCCCAACTGTAGCTTCTTATTCAGTTTTCGAAGTAAAAGAACTAAGGTGAGACAAGATTCAGCTATAAGTCAATTGAATCTCAGGGAGAGGTACAATGAAGAGACGCAGCATGGAGATTACGAATTAGAGGAAGAGGGATTCCAAGAACGAGCTGACGCGAATGCGAATGAGGATGTTCCTGTGCCGACCACGCCACCCAAAAACGCCTTGCTATTGACTAGATGTAGATCAGCCCCATACAGATCTTCATCTTTGGCTTCTAGGTTCTGGGGTTCGCCATTGGATAATGAAGAAACAGAGGAGGGGCAGAAAACAGAGCAGCAAAATGGACAGCAGACCGAACACGAGAAAACTACCTCCCAGATAGAATCAGTTTCAGATAAAGAAGGGAGATTGGATCCGAGAGCAGAGGAAGAGCCTGGGTTTTTCAAAGGGCTTGAAGATACAGTCAAAGAGAGAATTATCAAATCCGAAAACGCTCGAGACTTGAAGAGGTGGGATGGAGGGGGAGACTCTGCACGTCCTCTCATACTCACAAGGTGCAAATCGGAGCCGGCAAGGACCTCTCAGAAACTTGATCCTGAGATAAATTTCTGGAAAAAGAGAAGGCTGGGTTTGGCTGGTTCAAGCTCGCCGCATTATTTGTAATTAACCAATTCCCAACTCCATTACTCTGCATATAACTTGTTTTAATTTAGTTTCCCATGATGGTCACTAGCTGTAGATGAGTACATAATAGTCATAAAAAGTCGTCTTCCCCTGATACAGTCACTGTTCGGACATCTGGGGCTGTACGAGAGAATCTCCATAGCTCTGTGAGTGACATCAAAAGGGCAAATTTCATCAGGAGTACATAGAAAGAAAAAACACAGAAATGGTTGTAGCGGGTGTGAATTCATAACATTTCATATCATAAACTGTGTCAGTCAGGGGTGTGGAGGTAACCGTACTTGACTGTGTTTGTAGAGAAGAAACTAAAACGATGTTGCGAAAATAAAGAACGTCTCTTGCTGATCTCTGGTTTTGCTTTTTATCTGCATTTTTTTGTGTTGGTTTGTCCAACGGTTCATGTCATCGAACTTCGTCCATTTCAAAAGTACCTTTGGATCCTCTGACCCACTTTCCCCACCCGGTGGTGTAAACGGGGACTGCAAACACAGTTACTTTATTGTATGTTTATTGCTTTTGTGACTCTGAGGCCAGCCGCTTTTCAATCTTCCGTGATCTCAGGTGTACATTTGCTTTAGTTAATATTAAATGCGTGTTTGGCATAACATTTATCCAAAGCTCTGTAGTTTTCAACTCATTATAGTTTAGACCAAATTTCCTTTCCCATTGATCACTGCACATGTTTGTACCTGAGTCCAACTAGGGTGAGATCCAGCAATGGACTTGAAAATTTTAAAAAACCATAACAAACTAAAACAATATGAAACGGTCAAACGAGGGCAAGTAAGTGACGTACTTCTCCTTCGGGCTTCGGGTTTCAAATATACTTGGCGGCGTGTTTTGCTATGAGAGCCAGTGATCTAAGGAGTAAAATAGCACTTCTACTGTAGCTAAGGTAGATCAAATTTGAGAGTTGATATTGATTCCATGTATAGGATCTATTTTATATGTTTATCATTTTTTTTAAATTAACTTATTAATATTTCTTTAGTAATAATCAAGTCGAAGATAAATAGTGAATGAAATAAAAAAGATGATTAGAATGTTTTAGGAAAAAAAACATGTCATATTAACAAAATTAACTAACATTTATAATCTATTCAAATTAATTAATTAGGTCTTATATTAATTATTGAAAGAGTATAATATAAAATTTGTCAGTTAGAGCAGGAAAAATAAGTAAAAGGAGTGATTATTAAATTATGCGGGTACCATATTCCGTGGTCCATAGTGTGTTATAAATGCACGTGAGAGAGGAGAGGGTTGGGTTTGATGGAATTGTTGAGATGGGGAAGAGTCAATGGCATGTGACGCCGCGTGACAAAGCATTTATAACAGCATGAAGAAGCGACAGCAAAATTGATAATTACAAGTTGGTTTCACAAACGGGTGGTCCATTTTTTTGTCCATCTCAGATCTCTACGCTCTCTCATATCCGCTCGCCATGCACCGAATCATCCAGCCACTCAACTCAATGCTTGGGTATGACAAACTTATGTTTTACTGATTCACTCTCCTTTTACCCTTAATTTGCTCTGTTACATCTCATAATCCTAAAAGTCAAAAGAACATTTACACAATGATTTCACTACACTAGTTGCTGTTTTGTTCATCGCACACTCCATTTTTTGCCCAGGGCGTTCAGTAAATCCAGAAATGAACGACTAAGTTAACTTGCTCCTACCTTTTATTTATTGTTAGCTAATGCCTTAAGTAACCCAGTATTACATGCATATTACTCAATTACTGGGACCTTGTACCCCTGCAGCCACAACGGGCCACGAGTCAAATGGTCTGTGCTCCATTTTGGCATACCTCGAGAGCCCAATGGGCCTGATCAGTGTGATACAGAAATCAGATTTTTTTTTCGGTGAAAGGGTGCACCACCAACTCTTCTTCTAAAAAACAACTAGAAAAAATAATCACAATTGAAGTGACAATATGTTATCAATTCCTATAGAGATGTCATTTCATTTAGGCTTTGGGAAATATGTGTTTTGTATAGGAGTCGAAATGTAAGCTTTAGGGGCTGAACAAAAGGGGTGGCCATCATAAATGCTCAAAGTCTTCAAACTTTTGGGTTGTTGCCAGGTGAGTGAGTCATTCTGGACCCATATATGCCACTTGCCACCGAAATGGCATCACGTGCCTGTCCTCTCGAGGCTCTCAGATTCATCAGAACATTATTTGCTGCCTCTCCCACACACTCCTCCAATTATATGTCGTGGGTTGCTTGCAACATGCTTCCATCACTAAAGATGCATCATTTCACCTCTTCACATTGCTCAGTTTTAGTTGTAAACCAACACACAACCTCCGTAACACTAAAATGGACCAACGATTGAATCAACATGCTTGGAAACAAAAGTAAACAACTAAACATATGAACTCGTGAGGACTGAGGAGAAGAAAGCTTGAGGGGTAATTGTGTGTGCGCGGGCGCGCTGTCCCTCCGTAGGGCAGTTGCAGAGTTATAGTTAAAGGCACATGCAAATGTTGGGCCCATCACAGAGATGAGAGTGAGGGGCAAATGCATGTTATTGGAACCAGCTCCACCTGCTAACTTGTTGCTGTGTGGAAGGCGACCCTTTGATGCTCAAACTCGTATATTTAAACATATCAAAGTGAAGGGCGTGGGCCATCCCAGCGTTAATTGAACCCTTTTCTTCTTGTTTTATAGTGCTTATAAATCATCCAGGGATCGTCACAGTCCTCAGCAAAGTTGGGAATATGGATCTCAGGTCTAGCTTCTTCCTCTTTCTCGTTCTTTCTCTCCACTGCTTCCCCGGAGGTTTGTGTCTTTCTCTCTTCTAATCAGCTACATGCATATATATTTGTTTTGTGGTGGTGGGGTTTAATTAGAATTTGGCGTGCGTAATAGGGAGATCATGGCGAGTACTGGATTCAGAAATATCAGAGGAGACGTATGAGATTGATTATAGAGGCCCAGAGACGCACTCCTCTATTCCTCCACCTCATCCTTCCCACTCTTCCCCTTCTATTCAAGGCAAGTCTCCTTCCAAATATATCATCATGTCTGTGTTCGAAAATACATGTTGTCTTTTTTCAAGTATATATTGTGTATGTCAACTTATTTACAGAAAGTCTGGATTAGGATTACAAGATGTCGTTAGAAAGGATGGCATCAAGCCTTCTTTCCTCTCTACTGTTAATTCTCTCCCTCTCCAGGTAAAGAAAATCCGAAGATGAAGAAGCCTCATAAGTGAGCTAGAGTTTGTATCGTCAAACAGAAAGAACAACCTTTGACAGGTTAATGATGTGTTATGGAGGAGAATTGTAATCAGCTGAATTTTTTTTTTTTTTTTAAAAAGGGGATGTGGATGGAGCGGTGAGGTGTGGGTTTGTACTTTGTACTGAAATGCAAGAGAAGGCACAATTATCAGGAACAGATGTACCATTTTTTGTCTTTGAATATGAAAGGGATCTATCTTTTGATGTTATCTTTCTCCCACTCATAAAATCCAGCCTCTTTTGGAGCAGTTACTTCTATAATAATTTTTCTTCCTTGCTAAAGTATAGGCATCTTTTTATCAGAGACAATCCTATTCGAGATATTATTAGATACTAAATGTGAACACTTCTCCTAATGGGAATTTGAATCTTAGCTCCCAACATCGTGAGGAACTAACTCTTTCCGCTAAACCTAACCCCCATGAGTTACTTTTACAATAGTTGCTTTTGTCTTGCAAGTTGTAAAATTTAATTTTAGCCCAATGCATGATGTAACTTTAGCACTCACAAACCATATAAATAAAGGAGAAAATAATTAAGCATATTTTGATCGGGTTATAGTAAAAAGTAAAAAATTAGTATTGCCTCTTTTCCGTCTGTCTAAAATTAAAGAAAAGTTTAAAAGAATTTATAAAAGTGAAGGCGGATGAATTAAATTTGGGCAATGGTAGAGAATAAAAGGGAAGAAAATCGGTTACAGGCGATTGGATGCGGGTTGCTTCCAATCACATTCATTGGTTGGTCTCCTCTCTGGTCTCATTTACCATATCCTTCTTTTTCTCCTCTTCAATTCTCCTTCACCAAGTCCACGCATTTCAAATTTCCCAATTCCGCAATGGGTTTGAAGGATAATCGCGATGAGGAGGCCACTCCTCTTGTTCCCCAGTTTCAACATGCTGACAACAAGCCTAAAACGCCTCCGTTGTTACCGGAGCTGCCGGCGGCTCTCAAGTCTCCGCCGCCCCTGGAATCTCCTACTGCTAATGAATATGGTTGGACCGCCGACGGCCTTCCCTTTGTACATGGCAGTGCGTTGGGCGAGCCCATAGGCCGAGCTCAGTGGAACTCCAGCATTTGCGCTTGCCTCGGCCGCAACGATGAGTTTTGCAGCAGCGATCTTGAAGTTTGTGAGTCTCTTTCTCGCTGTTCATAATTTCTTACGTCTTCGGTTTCAGAAAAATTTGAGATGTGAGCTTTGTATCATATCAGAATACTTATATTTATGTGGGCTGATGCTGTATGAGCTAACTTCGGTTCGATTTTTATTTATGATTGGCGAGCCTCTTATGATCGCTCTTTCAAATGAATGAGATTGATTAAGAGCAAGAATGTATAATTTAATAGAATCAAGGAAACGGAAAAGAAAAAGAAACAGTCCCTTGTCTCATTATTTTTCTCTGCTATTTTGTGAACAAAAAAGTGCCTGACATTTTGGGTTTTCTTTCTTATTGAAGCTAATATGTAAATAAATCAGTAAATGGGTTATCTTTTCCTATAACGTGATTTCAAATACGTCTTCTTTGTTTGACTGTACATTTTTTCTTGCTTATGGGTGGTGATATCTCATGCGATTTATTTAGTGCCACTTTTGTGACTTAGAAGACTTTGTGGATCTTGAATTCTTTTTTCTATTCGATTTGTTTTTCTCCTTAAGATATTGATTTCTCAAGACGTTTTTAATTTTTCTTATGCTCAAACTCATGACACGGAGGGAATAGGCCTTCTTGGGAGCGTGGCTCCATGTGTGCTCTACGGAAGCAATGTCGAGCGACTTGGATCTGCTCCTGGAACATATGCCAACCACTGCTTGCCTTATTCTGGTCTGTATATATTTGGGAAATCCTTTTTTGGGTGCAATTGTCTTGCTCCTTGGTTTTCCTATCCCAGCCGTACTGCCATTCGTCGCAAGTTCAATTTAGAGGCAAGTTGTTTCCTTATTCTTTCCTCCACATGTTATCTGGTGATCATATTTCCGTTTGGCTAAGGTGGGCGTAAACTCACTAATTTTGGATTAAGTGGGCAACTTTTCTACTTGTGTGTGTAGATCCCGCGGAATCAGTTTTTGTTGTGCTTCAAGTTTGTTCATCTAAACGGGAGATGTTTTCAATATTAATTGTGCATTGCTTCCATTTACACGAGCTATTATAGTTTGCTCACTCACGAGACACGGAGCTATGCTTCACATGCGTCTGTCTGTTCAGATTCTGAAGACATGAAAAATCCAAAACCAAGAAACTCGTATATGTGTCACAAATTCCCCTTAAACGCATATAACTAATTGCATATTAGATTGTGAAGTAATTCTCCTATATGTGTGACGAACATTCGCATCTTTATGCTGCCACATGACGAATGGATTAAAATATGTAAATATCAGGGAACTTGCGAGGCACTGAATAGGTCATGTGGGTGCTGCGGAAGCTTTGTGATGGACGAAGCGCAGCTGGAACAGTACGAGACAGCGTGTGACTTTGCAACACATGTGATCTGTCATTCGTGTGCTCTTTGCCAAGAAGCTCGGGAGCTGCGTCGCAGGCTGCCTCATCCGGGCTTCAATACCAAACCAGTGCTTCTTATGCTTCCCCCTGTAGAGCAGACCATGGGGCGTGGGGCTTGATATTATTCTTCCTCAACTTCCCTGTGTTTTGTTCTTCTCTCGTGTTTCTGCGGTCTCCGGGGAATTTGATCTCGGATAACTTTGTTGAGCCTTTTACCTCGTCTCGTGAATATGGTCTCAATACCAACATAGATGTCATGTACTTGGATAGCGTCTTCGTTGTGCAACACGAGACACCTTTTTTTTTTTTTTTTTTGCGTTTTGCTGTATTTTGAGATCGGAGATATGTTGGATATATGATATATATTTGACTGATAAATGGATATAGACTATTTTACTATTTTTCTTCCCAAATCAGCTGTTGGGAATGAAAATCTTTTATATCTTTTAAGTTTCTGGAGATTTCCATTGTAAGTGGGAATTCGGATACACTGTTGGTGGAAAATAGCGGCACCATGTTGCTGATTCCCAATCATGCTTTTTTTTTGGGATATAAAGGCAAATGATATTAATAAAAAAGTAAACATTACAAGTCTTAACTAATAATGGACACCAGAGAAAGAATTAATAATAACTTCAACATTTGTATACTTGTATGTACGAGAAAATAAGGGCAAGAAGGAAAAGATGTCCTCTGTAATGACGTTTCCTGATCCAACTTAGCTGCTTGTAAGACAAGTAACCTGCTTCGCAATGACCATAACGATCATTCTACAATCATACATCTGAACGGTCCGAAATTTTTATTTCAACTTTATCTTAATTTTATTATTGTCTCTCAAGGCTAACATTTGATAGATTATTTATTTATTTTTCTTTCTCTTTTTAAAATAAAAAATATTAAAATGAATATAATCAATATAATATACATTAAAATTTTACCATCCAAATAAATAAATTCTGAATGACTTGAGGGTTTTGGATTAAATTAAAAATCACTTTTAAAAATTCAAACTCTTCCTAATATATACTAATTTCATATACCATAAAATCACTTTTAAAATCATAACTTGGTTCGACTATCCAACCCTTCATTCAACCCTTCCTACATCCAACTTTCTTCCTATTAACCCAATTTCTAATTCATCGCTTCATCACCCAAAAATCACATAGTTATCCCCTTCAGGGTGACTTCGCTCAAGCAAATTTTGCATGACGTTCGCTTAAGTCATACAGATAGCGGCAGCCTAAAGTATCCTTAAGAACGGGAAAGACGCATCAAGAAGCTCAACACAGAGATCCAAAATACTTGAGCAGTTTGACATGCTCACATGTATGTTTCTATCAGAGAGGCAACAAAAACGAAGCGGGACGCTACTCACAGCCCGTGAACTCCTCAAAAAATGCTGAGATGAACCGTTCGCTTCATAATATTACTCAAATACTAGTTTATCTGGCCAAGTTCAAATTCACTAAAAATACAGATGGACAAGATAAAATTAGCATACTAACGATCATAGAAAGAGAAAATTTTTCAGAAGAGTACACATTAACAACACACACAGCATACAGTGAATACCAAATCTCTACTCTCCAGGTGCAGAAACGCCTTGCTTCAGTCTCTCCCTCTTCATCTTCTTCTTTGAGACTGGCTTCTTTTTTCGAGGAGGAAGGGTTCTCTGCGCATACAGGTAAAGGGCATAATTTCCAATGAGGAATGTCAATAGCAGCCCTCCAACAACCAGGAGAACTATTAACCCTGGATTGAATCCTTTGGCTTCAGAATTCTTAATCACATCTCCCTAAATGACATGATAGGAAAAACACATAAGAAAGAAATCAACAAGAAGAAACTACGAAATTAATGCACACAGATAAAAATAATAGACAACTAATTCACCACTTACAATTCTTGAACACCATTATAGCCGGAATACATATCAACTACAGCTTTGATCAAGGTGGGGACTCCATTACTTTTCTTTTCTTTTTCCTTTTTCTTTCTTTTCTTTTCTTCTCTCTTTTTTTTTTGGGGGCGGGGGTGTTGGGGAATGTCCGAAAGAAAGCCCACTTTATATGACATGGCACAAAAATGTCTATACTGAAGATTAATAATGTAAGAAAAACATGGCCTTCGTTAACATGCAAATGCTGTCACAATGAAATGGAAGATATTTAATCTAGAATTTCACCTACAGAGCGTAATTTCCAGGACCAATGGACCATTATTTTCCAAATTTAGTGCCGAACAATCCCTTAAATTTTGTTACATATGAAAGCGCTTCTCCTTGAATTTCTTACCAAACTCCTATAGCAATTTTCAACACACAAGAACTGTAGTTGATTTCTTATCACTGAATTTGTTGTCAGAGCATGACTATGGCCAGGCCCTACTTCTCCATCATCTTAACCATGTGAGCATCAAGCCGATATATTTGCATTAGTCTTATTAATCATACAGTGAATTAAAGGAATTGTGCTGTACGCAACACCTCAAGTGGACTCCGACATTTCAAACCATAGCTTAAACACTATGCACGAAACTTCAAATAAAGATCAAATCGTTAGGGCTGTAGATATCACTACTCCGTTAAAATTTGAACAAGAACACCTATATCAATATCGTTGTTTAAAAAAAAAAATTTGAAAATATCATGCCTAAATGATATTGACCCCATAGCAGAATAATTCAAACGAATCAAGAAAGCCTTTTTTATTAAATACATGGAGACACAATAAAATTCTCTCTTAAGATAGGCGAAAAGCACAGGCGTGAATGAAAAAACCAATATTTTCTCATGTAAAAAACTAACAGTCAATGTCAAAATAAATGTCGCATTTTGGCCTTTGTTTGTGAGGAAAATTTGTTGGCCATTGCAAGAAAAACTAAATTGCCCTTCAAACTCCATTACGAATTCGAAGATCTGAGCTGTAAAGAACACGCCCACTCTCATGCATGGCATGATCTATTCCAATTCTTAGCAAAAGAGGATTTCAGGGGTCGGCAAGGGACGTAATTTATAACAATAAATAAATACATATAACGATTACACCACAAGAATATATGGATCATCCAAAGTATAAACTCATTGGCACAAGACAATTATCGCTCAAACGTGTCATTTACAGATCTAAATGATATAACATGCGATCGTGAAAGAAGCAAAGGATGAAAACGAAGGGAAGACAGAGATCAATACCACGCGATCGAAAGAAGGAGGAACTTGATCAGAAAAATCAAAGTCATCGGCCATGGCTGCCGCGCAAAATCTAACAGATCCACCCGCTTCGCGAGTGCCTGGTTTTCACAGCGAAATGAGAAGATTCCAGAAGAGAGGCAGATCGCTAACGCCGTAATTATATAGCGCTTCAAAACGTTTATTGGTCCCCCACCGCGCGGGGTTAAGGGTGTGGTTTGGTTGGGGGGAGGGAGGGAAAATGAACCCCTCCCTCATTTGGTTAAAATTTTGGAGGGGAGGGGAGCTAAATGTCCCCTCCCCTCCCTACTCCCCCCCATAATGTCCCCTCCCCTCCCCTCCTCCCCCCCCATAATGTCCCCTCCTCTCCTTCCCTCCCCCCATTTTGGCTCCCCTCCAATTGGGGGTTTTTGGAGGGGAGCCAAAATTTTGGACTATTATGCCCTTATGATTTTTTTAATATTCCACTTCTACCCATAAAATAATTATTATAATATTTTTTCAATAAAAAATAATTATCCTAAGTAAAAAAATAAAAAATATACATTATTATAATTAAAAATATTTTAAAAATTATTTAAAAATAAAAATTATTTAAATAAAAATTATAATATTATAAAATTAATTGTTTTTATAAATATATTATTTATTAAATATATTTTAAAGCTGAAAAAAAGATAGCCTAAAGAAAATAAAATTTCATTTTTCTTAGAGCATATAAAATTTGTTAATTTTGATTATTTTAAATATATTATTATATTAATTAGAATGAAAAATTACTATACCAATTTTTTAATACACATATTAACATGATAAGACTGAATTTTGATTAAATTATATAATTTAAATTAAGATGTAAATTAATTTATATAATATATCAATAAAAACATAAACTATATATAAGGGTAAAATGGTAAATTGATTATTCTATCCCTCCCCTCCCCTCCTTGAACCAAACAAGAGATCATTAAATACCCTCCCCTCCCCCTTTTTAATCAAACCAAACACGTGAGGATGAAACTCCCCTCCCCTCCCCTACCTCTCCCTCTCCTCTCCCCTCCCCTCAAACCAAACAGGCCCTAAGTAACGAGACAAAATTCCTTTTTTTCTTTTTTCTTTTTTTTGAAGAAAAGTCAGCAAAACAAGCAAAACATATGCGTATTCATAATTTATAAAATTAATAATCGAAATAAAATAACACGAAATTTTGACGTAAAGTATTTTTGACATCTGAACATAATGTGTATAAACATACACAAGACAAGATGGAAAATTTAAAAAGAAAAACAGCATTACTTGTAAATTAAAGACATCCTTATGAAAATATATAAAAATTTCACAGAATAAAAAAATGAGGAAATATATAAAAATTAATCTTATTTGTTATTTTTTTTTAAAAACAGATCATTTTTTACAAATAATTTAACTGAAAATTAATTATTAAAAAAGTTATTTTAATTTTAATTTTAAAAAATAAAAATATTTTAAAAATGAGAAATCAAACAGGCCATGGTTTCGGATGGTTGGGCCCCTAGTAAATGAAAAGAAAGGGGGGAAACGTTGGGGCTTGGGGCGGGGGAATTTGGAGCCCGAGAAAACCACTTGCATTGGGATGCGAGTACCAAACCGCTCATTTTGGTTCGATTTATTGCAGTAGTTTTTCTCAAAGGAAACAATGTCATGCATGTAAAACAAAGATGCTTTACCACCTGAAAAGTCAGTGAAAGCTGGATGTCACCAGCCGACGCACTCATTTCAGAAACCCAAAAAGTTTGCTCCAGAGAGACGTTGCTCCCAGATTATTCTGATTAAATTAACAACTAATTACACACGCAATTGTCCCTCACTTTAATAACATTATCGTCACATACATATATTATGATCCGTTGCAATATGGAATTGTTATTATTAGAGACAAAACTTCCAACATCAACATCATGGTTCAGCTGTCCCCAACCAGTGATGCAACTCTGTCAAAGCCCAAGTATGAACGGAGAAAACTCCCTCTTACTCCTCCTCTCATGCTTCAACCAAACTTTCCCCTCGAACTCTTCCCCTTTTTTCACAACAGGGCTGCTTTGCTTATTAAAGCATCTACAAACCAAACCACACCAATCACAAAGAAGACTCGTTCCTGCCCTTCTAGTACCCTCCCATTTTAATTTTCAAAATGTGTGTCCCAGTTTACCTACATGCATGAATAAATGAATACTTATGTATATACACTAATGAGTCAACAGATAAAAAAGAAAATGGTCCGGCCGTTGATTGGCGTCAGACGACATCTGCAACGTTAAAGCTGTTGTCTGAAGATGAGGAAGTGACGGCGATCATGCCATTACAGTCAGAGACACTGTCCTGCAAGTTCATTAAGAGGTGCGATGTGCTATAACTAGTGGATGGCTTCGTCCTTGGAACAACTGGGACATCCGCTTCCCCTACCAACATCTGTACCACGGCCCTCATCGTGGGCCTGTTAAACGGGTCGGGTTGAGAACAAGCCAGCCCGACTAATAGCACCCTCCTCATTTCTGCTTCGTCGAACTCACCACACAGCCTCGCATCAGCAGCCATTAGCAACCTCCCTTCTCTGTGCAGGCTCCACACCCACTCTACCAAGTTACTGCTCGCACCTACTTTACCAGCACCGTTAGCATCTTTCTCAATGGGTCTTCTTCCGCAGGCCACTTCAAGAACTACCGCACCGTAACTGAATATATCAGTTTTCTCTGTGGCTCTACCCGTGAGGAGATACTCCGGCGCCAGATAGCCCATTGTTCCCGCCGCCACCGTGGCATCCGGCGACTTGTCGTGTTCTGTTTGACGAGCTAAACCAAAATCGCCCAAGCGGGCATTGAAACCTTCGTCTAACATTATGTTACTTGTCTTCACGTCTCGGTGAATTACCTGGTTTTCGCACTCCTGATGCAAATATGCGAGGGCTGAGGCAACGCCTAATAGAATTTTAAGCCTGTGAGGCCATGGTAGAGGTGTTCGGGCCTCGAATAGCGCTTTATCTAGACTCCCATTGGGCATTAAGTCATAGACTAATAAGATTTCACCTTTCTCGTGGCACCATCCTTGAAGACGAACAAGATTTCGATGTCTAAGGGACCCAATTATGGATAATTCAGATAAGAATTCGTTCTTCCCTTGACTGCTATGGCTGCATCTCTTCACCGCAATGATATCACCGTTATCTGGCAATATACCCTTATACACAGTCCCAAAAGCGCCGTGACCAATTATTCTATTAGCATTGAAGCACTTGGTGGCTGATTTGAGCTCCTTGTAGCTAAATTCTTTTGGCATTTTGATGATATCTGAGGCAAGTGACTCGGCCTTCTTAACGCGTTTGACCTTTTTAGAGTACACCCAAATGAATGCACCGGCGAATAAAGCCAAAACGAAGGCCCCTGCTGTCACAATTCCCGCAACGGCTCCAGGATTTTGCTTACAGAGCTCATTCTGACAGGACGATTTACTATTCTCTGGTTGAGTATTTGAAGCTGCAGGAGCCAATGAAGGGGGAGGCGACTTCACGGAACTAGCGGTTGAGTTCATCGTACTTAGAGTTGGAGGCGGCGGCGGAGCAGATGAACCTGATCCAGAAGGCAAATTGGAGTCAAAGGAAGAGCTAAAGCTCCACCACTCTAAGCTGTGGACCTCTGTACTCCCCTGCGTAGAGCCAGAGAAACCCACATACATCAAGTCATTTACGTACTGATCCAGATCAAGATCGAATGAGAGTAAGGGATCTTTCGGTCTAAGATTTGAGTACGAAACCCAGATGTTAAAGCCCCTTGTTGAGCCGTTATATTCGATCCATGCGTTCACAAGATCGCCACTTTTTAGATCGATTCCAACAGATTCCAAGTCACCAACATGCGTCGAAACCACACTATTCAGGTCCAGACCCACATGATTTCCGTTAATGTCCTTGAACTCAACATCCATCAGAGTGTCGAATTCGACAGCCAGAAAACCAGAGGAAGAGCCGTCCCCTTTAAGGAGGCCAAGGAAGCCGCCGGCATCACCGATGGTCTCGGCATCCGGCGAGATTAGGAAAGCGAGCCCCCCTCCAATGGAGGATGGATTCAGATTGGTAATTGAAAAGGAGAAAAAGGTATTGAAACTCGCCGGAGAGTGAGTGCCGGGTTGCCTGAATCTGACTGGTTTAGAGTAGAAAGCTCTGCCGGCACCAGAGTTGGGGACGGCGAGATCCCTAGTGAGCCTGACACTGTCATTGTCCAAGTGCGCGTCTCCGAGAAGTTTGAGACTGCTCAAAGTCAGGGTGCCAAAGTCGAATTCAGTGGTGGCGATTGTAACGACGCTGTTGGTGAAGCAGAGAAACAATGCAAAGGGGATAAAGACGATGGTTGAGAATACGCAGGAAAGTAACAACATTGCTCAGTTTTGTTAAAATCCCATTGCGAAACCGTGGCGGAGAGTGGCTGAATTGCCGATATTTTGCGGAGGAGGAGGATAGCTCACGGGCTAACCGAGGGGGCGGAGCGGGAGGGAGGGAGATGAAGTTGCGAGTATTCTTTGCCTTAGAACGGAGCGAACCCAAGCAAAGAAACAAAGACTGAGACGTGGGTGCGGAATCCCAAATGAGAGTAAGGAAGACAGGTGGATAATCATGCTGACACGTGTCCTCTCTCAACGGTAATTTTCGGTGATAAAGAAATCTTTATTAGTATTGTTATTTTTCTCTTTGGTAAGTGTAAAGCATCCTTTTAGATACTAGGCATCAGGACTCACGTCACGCGGTTGTAAGAACGCGTAAGCATCACGCCCCACTAAACTGATAATGTCAAAAAGAAACCACTAATCCACGGCATATCCATCAGACTGTCAATATCAATGCATCACACTGTAAAATTCATTAAAAATCGTTGCCTCATTGGCCCCCCCCAAAAAAAAAAGAAATCATTTAGAATCATATTCATCATCAGCGATGAATGCTTCAACACATCTCAAATTTTAAATTCGAAATAAAACATAACAATGATATTTTAATTATAGCAGATGAAAATAATATATGGTTTCAATTACCGTAAAGGTTTGATAAATTCTTTCCCCGAAATTTATCCAGATAACCAATAACAAATCAGAGTTTTGTTTTTCCCAGGAGAAGGAATCACAGCTTGATTTGCCTTGAGTTGAAAAATGCATTGCCGTCGTGTTTAAGTATGTGCGGTAATTTGGGGGGGGGGGGGGAAGAGTTATTAAAAAAAGGGGGGGGGGGGGGAAGACAGGAGCACGGTTCATTTAGTGGGGCATGGGGGATGAGGAGGGTGCCACCATATGTCCATATTCGCCACTAACTCCAGCGTTCGCACGCGACGACGGCCGAAGAAAACAAATAATTTGGCTCAAAAAGTAGGCATCATTTAGCCAAAACAGCTTTTTAAGAACGCAAAAGGGAGTGTGAACTGCGAAGGAAAACAAGATTAGAAAAAGGCATCATATAATATATGGACATTGAAGGGCAGCTCCAAGAACGGCAGCACGTGATGAGAGACGAAACATGAATTAAGAGTCAGCGACTTCTGGCCTTGTGGCTGCATAATGTTAAAATTATGCTTGAGGGCCATGAAGAGGGAGAACAATTTTTTTCCTAGATATATGATGTGTAATCTTAAGATGATAAAAAAAAAAAAAGGAAGAATAAAGATGGAGGCCCAGAGTGAAATCACACTTGATGACACACACAGAAATATATGAAAATATGCTGGTTTAATTAGAAATTAACAACATTCTATTTCTTACTAAAAAAATTTGTTAAGTTTGTTATTTGTAATAGATAGGTGTTTTTTTTTTCAAAATACCCTACTAATCATATGTATTGTAACTAGAACTACTATTTGATAGAACATTTAACATTTATAGTTACTACAAAGACTACTTTGAAAAAATAATAAATACAAAAAACAAAACGGATTAGGGTCTTATATTTAGGATCAAGTTAAATGTCAAACAAGCTCTTATACTACCTTCGGTCCTAAATATAAGAGTTAGTTGATTAATTTGAGTAGATTGAGAAAATAAGTTAAGTTAGTTATTTGTAATAAATAGATGTTTTTCCTAAAATATCCTTACTAATCAAGTTTATTGGCTGAAACTACCATTATTAAAAAGACTATCTTGAAAAAATAAATAAATATGAAAAACAAAATAAATCCGAGTCTTATACTCCTCGAGTCCTTAATATAGGAACTAATTATTAAGTTAATTTTGGTCCTAAATATAAAACTTATTTCTTATATTTATTAAAAAAATTTTAAATTACTCCTATAGATACTCCCTCAACTATAATCAAGTGAGGAAAGAAGGATATTAAGAAAGATTATTATGATATTTTAGAAAAAACATGTCATATTTCTTATAATTAATTAACTTACTTAATTTCCTTAATCTAATCAAATTAATTAAATAGATCTTATATTAAAAACTGGAAGAGCATTCAAGATCAAAATAAAAATTAAATTAAATCTTATATATTAAAGACGGAAAAATAATAGTACCTCTAGTCCTAATTATAAGAGCTAGTTGACTAATTTAAAAAAATTAAAAAAAATAAGTTAAGTTAGTTATTTTAATACATAGGTGGTATTTTCTAAAATATCATTATTAATCGAGTCTATTGGCTATAACTTCTATTATTAGATGAACTATCTTAAAAAATATATGAGACAAAATAGATTAAAGTATTATAATTAGAATTAAAATAAAAATTAAATAAGATATTATATTAAAAATTGAAAAATAGTACTCCTCCGGTCCTTAATATAGGACCCAATTCTTGAATTAGTTTTGGTCCTAAATATAAGACCCATTTCTCATATTTATCAATTTTCTCTAAATTACCCCTATGGATACTTCCTCAACCATAATTAAGTAGAAAAGGGAGAGGGGGTATTAAGAAAGATGATTATGGTGTTTTAGGAAAAATGTGTCACTTTTTTTATAATTAACTAACTTACCTAACTTCCTTAATCTAATCAAATTAGTTAAATGAGTCTTATATTAAGGACAGAAAGAGTATTAAGAATAAGGGGTAGTGGAAAGCCGAGGTGGAACGCGGGCCTGGTGGCATGAAGTCCCAAGGCCCCCACAGGGAGCAGGGAGGGTAGCGGGATGCAAATGAAATGGGCGACTGTTTTTGTTTGAGCGTACGTTGGTGTCAGTCTCAGTTGTGGGCATACACACCAATTAAGGTAATTCATAGGATTTGCTATTCCTTTCTCACTCGTCATACTCCCCAAACACAAACACACATTACCGAACACACTTGTGTTGCGGAGTTATTGTGTGTGTAAATTACGGCAACAGTACTAAATACGCCGTCACGTATGACATGAAACGTCTCTCCATCCAAATCTTCCTCAATTATCCCTCCACCCTCAGTCGCTTTCCTGATTCAGTACTTTCCCCAATCAAACCAATTAACGTTTACAAAGGAATTAGAAGGAATATATATATATATATATACTCCTCCGGTCCTAATTATAAGACCCAATTGACTTATTTGAGGAGATTAAGGAAGTAAGCTAAATTGGTTATTTATAATAAATAAGTGTTGTCATTCCTAAAATATCCTTGCTAATTAAGTATATTGGCTAAAACTATCATTATTAAAAAGATTATCTTGGAAAAAAATGCATAAATATAAGAGACAAAATGGATTGGGTCTTATAATTAGGACCAAATAAAAAGTCAAATTGGGTCTTATAATAAGGACCGGAGGAGTATAACACATCCTTGTCATGTCAGCAAAACAACGAACAAATTAATGAAGAGAAATTAGCCCTATTTACCATCATAATTAAAATTACTTATAAGCACATTTTATATAATTGAGATAAAATTTCTCTCATATATTTAACTCGTATTCCATAAATTATAATTAAAAAATCATTTATAAATTATTCCAAACAAGCTTATTATCTGTACAAATTCGCAAATTTAGATAGAGCTCTAGAGAGGGCATTTCTCCATGTTTAAAGACTAAGAATTGGTTGCGTGTGGCTCAAAAATAAAATAAAATACTCGTGTAATTTAGCCCTGTAGCTAGTGCAGTGGATAGAATAGACTTAAAGAACATGAATCATAATTAAATAAAATTGTTTGCTTTTAAATGGTAGAGGGATGGATACATTATTATTATTTTATTTATTTGACAGCATTAAAGCTAGCTAATGACATAATAACACGTACGAAGAATTTGTCCGTAAGGAACGCAGAACGGTGCTATTATATTTATGCATCATTATCATCACACTCCAGCTTTGACACCTCCAAATGATTGCTTTGTTTTTTGTTTTTTCCCTTGTAACGCCAACTTATGAAACTTGCCTCCTCTAAATCTTTGAATTGCAGTTAGAGACTGTAAAAGTGTCTTAAAATCTGTAAAATCGAGGTTACAAACTGAGTTAGATAAAAACTGTTGTTTGGTTAGGCTAACTTTTCCAACTAACTTCTGGCTTTCAATATCAGTTGAACTTAACACAGAAAAATCTGATTGTTCAAACTGCAGCTTCAAAAGGTGATTATTAAAAATGAGCATCCCAAATTTACTCACATTTTTCCCTCTATCTCATTTCCTTCGTTAGCATAATAAGCTTTTATTCAGATCAAATAATTTTAATTTATATTCTTGTTTGTCCATTATGTATATTTAATTAATTATCTACAACGTGTTTTCAAATTTTTCTTCATAACAAATATTTTTATTTTATAATTTCACAAATAAACTATTTATATTTTATCATAATAATTTTACGTATTTTTTAAACTATTATCACATTAAAAACATAAAATTTCAAACGCTACTATTCAACAAAGTTTATATCGTTTTTAATCATTTTAGAACTAAACTAACTTTTTTATTAATTATCCAAATAATTTTCAATTTTTTTAACTGACTTTTTAAAAATACCTATCAAAACATACCCTAACTAATTTTTATTCTAACTTTAATTATAAAAATAAATCAGTTGAGCTAGAAGTCAATTTTGTCTAACACTAATCCAAACATACCCTAAATAGACCAAAAGAAAACAGAATGGTCACTTAACTGTGGCAACGCTAAAGACAAATGCACCCATGCAAAAGACGAGGTCGCAATTGCAGCCAATGTTTTATATGTCAGTTTCAAACTTGGATCTTATCTAGACAATATATATACTAGATATTTAATATAAAAACTGGTTTAATTTTTAATTTAGTCACAAATATAAAATCTAAATTTATTTTGTCTCTTATATTTATCTATTTTTTAAGATAATTTTTATAGTAGTTACACATGTTAAATTTTTTATCACATCGTAGTTCTAGCTAAAACACATTATTAATAAGAGCATTTTAAGAAAGACAATACCTATTTATTACAAGTAACTAACTTAACAAACTACTTTAATTAGCTCAAATTAGTTAGTTAATTGTGATATTAAGAATCAAATGTATAGTGCTATTATTGGGGTTTACAAATAACCCAAAAACTTGTAATTATTGAGATTTTTGGACTTGTAATAATTTAAATTGAATTTATAACTCATTTTTTTATGACATTTTTTTGGAGACACAAATACTGTTAAATTAAATTCATGGAGCCTAAGCGTCTTGCTGCGACACAAGCTTGTAGTCCAACGTTCTTCTTAAAAGCTGTTGGCTATTACGGTTGATTTATTTCTGGGAAATCGAAGTTCAGCTGATCTCTCACAACACCGAAATATATAAAAACAGGATTGACACCGCCTATTCTTTTGTATCTGGTTTGTTTAATGTTTAGTATGCTTAAATGGATTCCAGCTAAAAATCATGAGAGTTTTAGCTCCTGGATTTTGTTTTCTTCTTTTTGTAATGACTATCTCTTACGCATCTTTCGTGATAAGAAGGGGGTTATGATCAGTAAAAAATTATTATATCGAGCCATTCTCATCTTATCAATATATATATTACTCTTTCGGTCCTAAATATAAGGCCTATTTTATAGTGTAAATTATACTGCGAAATAAATTTACACTATAAAAGAGATCTTATATTTAGAAGCGGAGGAATGTAAAATTAAAATGATCAGTAATTATTGAGCAGCTAGTCCCCTCGCCGTTTTATAAGAAAAAGGCATCAGAAGTGAATTAAACATGGTGTCCGACACTTATGGCAGCAACCTGGTTTGATAGAAATACGTTGATGTTCAGAGGGGCAGTGAAGGAAACAAGTAATAAAATATTTAGAAAAGTCCAGAAGCGCAAGGGAGGCTATTATGATTTATGAATGAAGGTAATACTCGGATGGGAAAAATACATGTTGGGGCCCATATATTGATTCTTCCATTCTGTGTGTTTCGGCCAGAACGGCACGTCGGAACTCATTTTAGGACTCCAAAAACATAAAAGGACGAAAGGAAACTAGGCATGGCCCAAGTATAAAGTGATGCCCAAGAGTGGCAGAGCTTCCGACTTGGGGTTGACCTAGCTTGGCCCAGTCTTCATTTTCTTTTTTCTTTTTTTTGATACAGATGAAGGCTTACAGCCTAAAACATCAAATAAAAACTAAGGGGGAGTAAATCCCAAACTCTCAAGTGAGGCCCAAATGCTTCGATTGCCGCGGACAGGTATCTAAAATACAAGATTTAGATATCCCCTCCTTTGCCATAGCACCTGCCACTTCATTTTTAAAATGGGAGGACCAACGAACTATACCTAATCAAGCCAACCCAACAACAGGAAACAACGTAGTCATGAGTTCCGAATTACCAGGGAGGTCGAATTTAGTGAAAAGAATTAATTTATCACAACAGGATAACCCCAAAATTTATATTTTTATTAAAAAAAAGTATTTATATTTAGTATCCAACTTTATCTCAAATAGAATTGTCTTCGATAAGAGAATTAAGAACTGAGTTGTAATTTTTCTTATAAATTCAAGTTATGAACAATGTGACATTTTTTTTAAGATTCTACCCAACGAGTGACACACGTGTCATGCTAGATGGATAAATATACATATTTTATTGAAATTAAGAAGTGAAATGAATATAAACAGCATGTCGTGGGCGGGTCCAGACTGCAGACAAAGTCATTATTGTTACATTTGCCAACAAATAAACCGCACACACGAATCACAAGTAATGAATGATGATACGCAATCGTACTACAAGACAAGTAGAGGATGGAGCTGTCTCATGAGGCAATACCTCGTTGTGTGTCGCTGAAGGCCCACCCTGCTCGACAAACCCATGCTTATCCTCTTCTTTGATCACTCTCTTCTCTCTCTGTCGCTCTTACCCCTTTCCCACTTCCCTCCCAGTTCCTCCATTAATCCAACATGGTAACTTCTCTGCTCATTTCGCTTCCTATTTTCATCCCTCCAACAACATTCCTACAACCAGCATTTACACCCCCATTGTCTAGTTTCTCTCTCAACTTTGATTTCCCCATACACTTGTTTTATTACAGCGACCATGACTTCACGTTCAACAATGATGGTGGGTCTTAATTTTTTGCTCTACCCACAGTGTTGCAGCTCTACATATATACATAGATATAAAGAACACGATTCATGAATGGTGGATTTCTGAGGCCACACCCTTGGCCCAGAATCGTAGAAGTTTTTTCATATCAGAAGCTGAACGGAGCTTGGAAATCTTCATATTTAGTAGTGGTGAATCTGGTCTCTTTATCAGCCACGCCTCCGATAGATATGGTCTCTCGATGTCTTTCTTCTTTTCCGTTGGTTTCATAGTATGATTTTCCCCTGTTTCTGAGGCATCAATTATTTGCGTGCTCTGTTCATTTGGGCGAATATCAAGTCTCTGCAAGCCCGGGATTACACTCATCATTCGCGAGCTGATATTCTCTTTCTTGAATACGAAGCCCAGATCCATAAAACCCTTCACTTCTTCGAGTTCTAGTTCCCCCAGCGTCTTGCAGCTCATGGACTTTTGCAGCCTCTTTTTAGCTTGTTTCCTTAATTTTCCCCGTCGGTTTTGGGTTGACGGCAAAGATGAATGTGACCGAACTCTTTTACCTGAAACACTCATTAATCTAGTGGGGCCTTCTTCCTTTCCTTCTTCATCATTTGAGTCACCCTTGTAACATTAAGAACGTCAAACGAAGAACAAAAGAAGCACGGTCATGGGTCAATCCCACAGCAAAGAGAGCATGCCTGAACCGTAAAAGGTGCTAAATAATATTCGAGAGATTGGACTATACCTGCAGAGACGCTGAGATTGAATCTGATGAGACATGTTTCTTGAGGGATTCCTGAGTTGAACTTCCTTCATCTGGCAGAGGAGGCAAAGAAAGAATGGAATCAGAGGACGATGGGAAAGACAGAAATTCCGATGTAGACGAAAACGATTCGACAGTTTTGGGAGAAATTGAAGCTGTGCTTTCTCGCGGGGACAGAACAATTTGGTGAAACCAAAGGCGTTCCATTGCTTCTATAATGCTGAGAGAGTTGCTATTATTGGTCATTGAGAAAGAGAAATCGGTTTTTTGGGGTCTCCAAGGCTTCGCTTAACACTTTGATTGTTATCGCAAGAAGGGTAAACGGGATGGGGTGATGGGGATTGAAACGAGGAAGAAGCAAGTGACATCAAATGGGTTGCCCAAGTGGGTGGGACACGGCCTTAGACAAAGAAGGTTGGTTGTGGATGTGATCAACCTTGACATACATGGGACGTGGATCTTAAGCTCCGCATGTTATATGGACGAAATGACGCTTGTGCCCATGCTTCCCAGGCCAAATCACCTTCCCCACGCATGTGGCATAAAATCCAACATAAATCCAACTATGCTGAGCCAAGAAAAAATGCTCCGTCTCTCCAAGTTTGGGCGGATCCCTCACATGCAAGGAAAGAGCAATTCTCAGCAATATCTGGGATTTGGAACTTACAGAACAAATATTCTAAAATCTCTAGTACAACACAAGCTTAAAATTCAGAAGAAATATTACAGTTGTCACAGCAGCAAAATCAGATTCGCCGGCAGGTCAATCGGATGAGAGATTGGCTGGTAGATTTGGATTCAGATGCTTACTGACCTGGACAAAGCCGCAAGTTGTGCCTATTATGTTGTCTTTTCCGCATATATTTTTGCATCAAAAGTTGCTGCTGCTCTTTTAGTTCTGGGAATTTTGATTCCTGGGGCTGAGGCGAAAATATGCAATGACACGTAAGAAAGCAAAAAGTAAAGAGTTGTCACCAAATAAGCAGTAAAAAGACAAGTTTACAGAAGAATTTATTTTGTTCGGAAGCTTTTGAGGAATATGAGAGTCCAGAGACATATGCGAGCAGTCCAATGATTCATCCTATGACGGCCTGTGTGTGTATACTGTACAGCAACTACAGCCAAGAAACAACTGGGACTCACATCAGCGAGTTGTGAAGGGAAAAATATAGCTTAAAGTGATCAAATTGAATTCGAATACTGTGTGTGTCGTTTTTCAAATGGGTATTGGCTTGATGCATCTAAATTTGCGTGCTTGAGGTGATCAAATTGGGAGTCACAACCTGTTGTCCAATAAGATATTGAAATAGCTATCCAAGTGACTGTTCAACGTAGTTCTGGACATCAAAGTTCTCCTGCTCAGAGCAGTAAAGTGAATAAAAAAAAAAATTTCTGGTTTCTTCGTAAAATGACATTGATTGCTGATTTGCTCAACCGATAATAAGCAAACATAATAATTGGCGAGGATTCAAAGAAATTTTCAAGAGAAACCGATTAATCCTGGGTCCTCTCCTTTCATGATGCGTCCGTCGCTCCATTTTAACGCCAAAATATTGACAAAGATCTGGATGATTTCAGTCCGTTAGCTGGGCAATCCATTAAACAAAATGGTAAAAGAAAATACCAAAAGTCCCGTTCACCAACAGGGCATTTGGTCTAGTGGTATGATTCTCGCTTAGGGTGCGAGAGGTCCCGAGTTCAATTCTCGGAATGCCCCGGCTTCAACACTATTTTCGTCTGCTTTATCAAATACCTAAACTTAACTTTATTATCCGGGACAACAAAGCAATTAACGATAAAAGGCGGCGGGAAAGACTTGAGTGATAAATGATCATTATCACCGGGAATTTTTTTTTTTTTTAAAAGGACTTTATGAGAATATTTTATTTTCGTCTCCCACTAAAAGCAAGTTCTCAGCTCGCACGCATTCTCATTGTTGAAGATAAAAAAACCAACAAATCTGAGTGCTCTCAGAGCGTGAAGCAGGATCATTGAATAGTATCATGCCTATGACGAATTCATCAACAAAATTTCACTAAGTTTACCAACTTAGCAAACGCAACCAACAACCAAGCCAGACTCAGCAATGCACAGAAAAATACCGTTGCATCCATAAAATGGAACATAATCTCCGCATAAAATTACCATCCAAATGCCAGAATAGCTGCGTTTCATAATATCATATCATTATATATATATTAATGGATAGAATCATAGAATGACATATTCATAGGCAAGGCAAGGACATCCGATGGAATTCCACAATATCAGAAACGAAGAACAAACAAAAGACAACATCAAAAACTACATCAATAACTCCCCAGAAACAAATCTTGAACACGCAGTCAGCACCATGATGCAAGACATTCATTCCACATCCGCACCACGCAGCCTGAGGACAAGGTGAAGGGTAGACTCCTTCTGAACGTTATAATCAGCAAGAGTGCGTCCAACCTCAAGTTGTTTCCCAGCGAAGATCAGACGTTGTTGGTCAGGCAGAATTCCCTCCATGTCCTGAAATTTTGCCTTCACATTATCTATGGTGTCAGAGCTCTCCACCTCCAGGGTGATGGTTTTGCCGGTTAGAACCTACACAAAAATCTGCACTCCTCCACGGTGTCGGAGCGCCAGATGAAGAGTGGATTCCTTCTGGATGTTATAATCGGCAAGAGTCCTGCCGTCCTCCAATTGCATACCGGCGAAGATCAAACGTTGTTGATCGGGAGGGATCCCTTCCTTGTCCTGTGTCTTGGCTTTGACGTTATCGATAGTGTCAGAGCTTTCTACCTCGAGGGTGATGGTCGTGCCAGTAAGGGTTTTCACGAAGATTAGCATGCCTCCCCTCAGGCCGAGAACCAGGTGAATGACTCCTTCTGGATATTGTAATCGGCAAGAGTGCAACGGTCCTCGAGTTGCTTGCCGGCGAAGATAAGCCTCTGCTGGTCAGGGGGAATCCCCTCTTTATCCTGTATCTTAGCCCTGACATTATCAATGGTGTCGGAGCTTTCCACCTCCAAGGTGACTTGTCTTTCCACTTTCCAGTTAGGGCTTTTCACAAATATCTGCATATTCGCTCTGATGAATTGTCGATAAACAAAACAAGATCAGAAACAGATGGAGATATTTGTCAGTGATTAGAAAATTGGACGAGAGAGACTTTATATGAGAAAACATGGGCGACCTCCCGAAGATCCAAGGACCCAAGCTCAGATGGTGAAGATAGAAAACTAATTTGGGCATTAGGTATTGAGGCCTAGAAGATTCTCGCCGTTTCCGTCGGCAATGCAAGTTGCAGCTGCAGTGTTACGGGCCATAGACTGCATATTGATTGACATAGATGTCTTGCATCGCCTCATAATCTTTCGTTCTCTTTTTCTTATAGAATCTCATCTCCACTGATGAATCAGATGGTTCAGATTTAATATTTTAGAAAACAGATATCCACATTCTCTTCTCTATTAATAGTTCTATATAAAGTATGAAATTTGAATCATTTATTATTTGATCCAATGATGATCAGATATTGTGAAAGAAAAGGAGAAAGAAGGATTCTGAAAAGATCCAGATCCTTCCAGCACAGCTGCAAGTCTCTAAATTAATCATAATGCGTTGGCTGCTTAAGCATGAGGCTAAATACGGATGAGAAATCCATTCAGGACCTAAAAACACATACAGAAACATCGTTGAAATATTAAAAATCTACTTTATTCGATACTATCTGATCCCCCACATCCTAACCATGATACGTGGCGATTAATTGACTCCTCCCCCACCCCAGCACAACGCATATTGACCGAAATTCTGAAAGCAAGCATACATGATTGATCTCAAGGCTTCACGTAATTGACCCTGAAGCCATGAACAAATGCATCGACTCTAAGTAGCATTGCTATTACAATATTCAAAACCTCGAAAAGAAAGAAGTCAATTTCCTTCAATTTCATGAATATTCGAATGTATATTATATGTACAAAATGAGATAGCGAAATACTGCAGAATGAATTTAAGTTATTTATCCTTCATCTCATCAGGAAGAGCAGAAGCTTTGCAGATAGGACATATGTTCTTCATAGATAACCACTTTCTAATGCAGCTCACATGATAGTCATGGCCGCAACCTCTCAGTGTCCCAACATCGTCCATGTACTTGTAATCTTCCTGCAATTTTTTAAATGAAAAACAAAACCCATTTAACGATTAGTCAGTTTATTACACAAAGAATGAGGCAAAAGAATGTGGTGGTTTTGACTTTAACACAACCTCATATGACTCCACTAAACAAAAATAAGCTTGGCACAGCAGCATGGTCCCTCTCTAGAATTTAAACGGAGCCCAACTGTGTGTAATTTAATGGGACGATGGCCCAAAAAAAAAAAAAAAAGAAGGGACAACCACATTTACGAATAGCGGTCATTCAATAATCAAATGCAGTTGCCCTCATACATTACTGGCAGAATTGCGAAATCCAAAGAAGTGGTCTTTCATTGCCCAAAGTTTAAGGTTTAGTGCATAATTTATTTCAGGGGAGGAAGAAAAACATACCAAGCAGATCACACAACTTCCTTCCTCTTGACTCTGCTCGGACGAACAATATATTGATTCTGTCAAACACTTGGAAATCAACTTCTCAGACAATCCTGTGCTGACATGACCAATCCTCTCTCCCAGAGCAAGTAGTTCCTGGTCAAGCCAACCATCCAAAAATGCAGAACTATTTTACAAATGCATGCCTTTGATAACAGTTGTAAGTGGGTTATTCAAGATTAAAACAAACATAATCACCTCATAACTCATATTGTCTATGTCCATCCTCATGTCCCTATGTTGATCAATCATATTTCGAGAACCATAAAACGGCGCACGATCAACAACCATGAAACCCTGCAATCCAAAAAAACCAAACTTCAGCCGGTTAAACATTTTTTTGGGGAGCAAAACACAGTCAATTTTATTAATATTCCTTCAGCCTGTTAAACCTAAAGGTGAAAGAAGCAGAACGATGCTGCTTATTCACATATAGAGAGAAGGGAAGGTGCTAATGCACCAAACATCACTACTTTTTTTTTTTTTTCTGGCCAAACAAACACCACTACTTCAGGTTAACCAAATAGAGCCAGTTGAAGACAAGACAAATGGGTATTTCCAAAATTGAAAATGTTTCATATTCCGAGTTCTGACATGAAAACTCAGTTCACCAAGATACCAAGAAATACCTCAGAGGAAAATCGATCATGAAGAATAGCCTCATCAGCTAATGTTCGATATCTCTCGCTAGATATCCTTGACCTCCCGTTTCTATCAGTATTCCGCGAACTGACGGCAGTCAATGGCCTTGGATGTCTAGAGATTAAACCTTCAGCTCCCATGTGCAATCCACCATCTGAAGGCATCATATGTCCCACGCATGAGCTTGAAGAGGCTCTAAAAGTTGGAGTTGGTGTTGGAGTAGATCTTTGGGAATAGTTACTTCGAACTCCCCTAGCAGGGTGAGTGAGATTACTGTGAAAACTTTGAGGAACAATAGGATTTATGCTTGTATCATATTCATGATGGTAACTCCCAGCGTCTACCGAAGCATTACTAACACCACTTCCAACCAGCAAGCGACTTGGCTCATGATTATATCCACTTGATTCTGCAATGTCAGGCAACGATCTCTAGCGTAAGATAAAAAGTGAAGGAAATTGGGATAATTCATATCTATTTCGATTCTACTAATTAAGGTCTAATAAACCAACAAAAAAAAAAGGAAAAATAATCTATAAACTAACCAGATAATAATACCCTCCCAGGAGCCGGAGACATGTTCATTTGGCTCCAGTCCCTTGGCACAGTATTAGAACTATGACCAGAAAGACCCACAGAGCTAGAATGATCATTGGACGGGCCAGAAGATGAGTTGTGCAAATGGTTGCCACATAAATGCGTCCTAGCAAGGTTGGATTCCAAATCAAGTGCAGAACGACTTCTAACATTCCTTAAAGAACCCTCACCCCTGATTGAAAGGCCACTGCCTCTGAAGGGGGGTGTCATAGTAACATGATCCCAAGGCAGAAATTGAGAATCCAAGCTTGGCTTCTCCTGCCTTATTTCTGAAGATATAGGGAGATCAGTTGAGCTTCCTGCACTGAAATATCTGCTTGTACTGCCTCTCTCACAAACTGAAGGAATTCCAGGGCTCTTTCGCTTGTGAGGCCCTCTTCCACTCCCCATGGTGAAATCAAAGAAATCACCATCAGCAACATGAAATGCTTGTCTATCACAATTGGAAGAAGGCTGGTGAGCATAGTTTTCAGAAACTGCGAAAAAAGCTCCAGGATTTGATGAACGTAAATAATGATCATGAGAAGATCTTGATGCATCTGATTGACGAGGGGGTAATTCAATGTTGATACTTGAGGATGCATATCCATTTGACATCGCGGCATTGTTCCAAGAAGCGGCCAAAGAGCTGCCATCTATAGGCATATTTTCTAGTGGATAAATAAAAGAACCATTCTCTGAAGCGCTACCCCTACCTGCAATAGAGGACCAGTATAAGCAATCTAGTATTTATGCAAAAAGGACAATAATTACCATGCAGAGTCAGTAATGAACCAAAATATAAGTGCAACCAAAATAATTACCATTATGTTGATCAGTGTGCATATAATTCCAATTCTGCTCCTGCTCACTCCCAAACATCTGGGACATGCTATATAAATGTCTATGTCCCATAACAATCAGAAACAAACTCAGAAGTCAGAATTAAGGCAAGGGTGCGGTTTAACCAGATCTACAAATAACTAGCAACCTGCAAAGCAAGAAATCATTTGAAGAATTCAATATCTAAATATAAAGTAACTTCAAAACAATCATAAAACTCAGAATATAAACAATATAATTAGTTACAGGAGACCCAAGCATTTCCAAGACTGAAAAATTCAGAATAATAACACATGACGACAAAGAATAAATATAGAAAGTCTTCAATTAGATCTAAACTCTACAAAAATTGTAAATCAGAACAAAGGGGATTACTGAGTCATCACTGGCGATTATCTCCAAGAGAAAGTACAAATATATGCTGCAGATTACAAATTCTGGAACTCATAATCAATCTACATAAACTGGCCTGTAATACACTAAAAACTTGACACTCAGAGTCTCCTTAACCACAGGCTAATACCAACAGTCCAACGTAAGTCCACTCACTTGAAGCCATCTACTCACAGATTGTCTCTCCACTGAAACAGGGAGGGCTCGAGTCTGAGGCAATAAAACAAAGATGAGGGAAAAAAGCAAACACTTGGAAGAAAAAATGAGATAATTGAGATTCATATCAGTTAATGGCTTCTCACTCCATTTTGCCATGTGCAGAAGTAGGAATTAGATTTGACTAAGTGGTAAAAGAGGAGGGATTGGGAATAGGATGACTCGCACAACATTACCTGGACTAGATAACAAAGGGGCACTCAGCAGGTGTTAAGAGGTGTTAGCATTTTCTATTCTTTTCCTGCACTTGAGAAAGATGAACTGAGCACGGGCATCAGGCATGCGTATGTGCCTTGTTATCAGTAATTAGGACAAGAATTATAAAATACATACAAGTTACCATAATAAAATCCATCATCACACGTTTTTCTTGGAACTATATATCTGCACTACAATTTTTACAACATATACATATTTACAAGAGCTTTGCATGAAACAGAAATATGAAGGCTTTTAAAAATATTTGTAGTTTACCTTAACAGTATCTGAGGGGGCCTATATCGTTAAAACAATACACAGTTAAGTTGTCTACCTTATAACAAGTAAAAGATCCAAAAAAACCTGTTGATGTTAGAAAATATTTGCCACTAGAATGAAATGCCGTGCTGCATGGCAAAGATTTCCACAAATAAAGAAAATCAAAATAAAATTGGATTGTCAATATAGAAAAATCACAACCACCCGAAATATTCATAAAGATGATGAGCAACTTAAAAGAAGCTTGAAAACTTCAATCAAAGTTAAAGAAAAAGTCCGGGAAAGCATACCAGTTAAAGTGGGGAAATCAAAGATCATATATTCGAATTGCAAAAATATAAAACCAAATGAGTAAGCTGAGGTAAATAAACTCTAAAGGAAAACAATTATTTCAAATCATTAAAATGAAAGGAAGAAATAGATCGGAGGTTGAAAATTGGAAAATCTTAGAAATATAAAATATTAAAGAGAGTTCCAAATATGAAATTTGTAGTGAAAAAAGGTTACGAAAAATTAACAAATATTTAACAATGCTCAAAGGCTGGGTAACGTGTTCACCATATATTGACTTAATTAGCCACTTTATGATTAATTTCCTAGAAAGCAAAAATACATTTTGTCAAAAATTCTTTCCTCAGAGTTTGTCTTAGTTTTATATGCAAAAATACAATTTGTCAAAAATTCTTTCCCCAGAGTTTGTCTTAGTTTTATATGTAGAGTTGATGAGACATGATAATTTTAGTTAAGAATGTCATGATTGTGGGGGGAAAACTGCATTAGAACAGGGACAGGTCTCCTATTATTCATATATCATGGTGCTTGAGACATTTCCAGCGTCGGAATACAATCAAAAAATCACATTCAACAAACTAAATCGTGACTGTAAGATTGACAAAGTGCTTTCTACAAGATAAAGAAATAATACAAGAAAACACTCTAATGCCACAAAGCATACTAAAATACTAGAAAAAATATACGAGAATATAGAATTGAACAGAGGAGTAGGCTTCAGAAAGATAATTATGGCCCGTCAAATCATGTTCTCAAAGAAAGTATAGTTTGCGTTGATCGTTTAATTCAGCTTATGATCATTAGCGTACTCATAAATAAATTAATAAAATAGTAATATTCATGCAAAGCATCATGGAAAAAGTATAGATTTGCTTCACCTTCCAGTTAACTAGCTTCAAGTTTGAACTAAAGATTTCTGATCTTCAGTTATTAAATGATAAGACCTTAAAAAATAAAATATGAAGGTCAAGGCGGACAAGCGTATGAATATGAGTATAAACAGTACTAATAAAATGAATGGTTTCAGTATGTCAAGTTTCCCAAGGTGCAACATATTGAACACGATACAGACGGACAAGCATTTAAAGCATATTATTTTCTTTGTTTGTTTTATTAATAACTATCAGAGACATTCATAGCACTGTTCAGCTTGATACAGAATATGGGCCTAATATAAAACTATTAATGACAAATTAGAAGCTTGGAACATGGTAGTCTGACAAACCACACAAGGATATCAGCCAGAAAGGGAATTGTGACTTATGATTAGTTGTCTAAGCCAAGAATTCCATTAGGATGTATAAGCCCAAGAATGAAAGCAAAACTTATTTTTCCATCTGCCATAGAATAGGTAGAAGAAAATAGGCGTCCAACATTTGGATACACTCAACACCTTGTTGATGGTATCCCCAATAACCAACTGATTCTTATCAACCAGCATCAAAGTCAACAAACCCCAAGCTCAAGTGCAAATAAAGCATCACCCAGCGACGAATCCTTGCAAACATTTAGCACAATATGAAATCCCGCCAGCATAAAAGGTCAAGTTACATCAATTCAGGGTGGATGTATGAAAGTCTTCATCAGTGACATGTTCTAATGATCCAAATTGCTGTCGCATACTATAGTGAGGCAAAAACTCTATGAAGAATGTTACTGCTACTCCCATTGTACCACCCCACTAAAGAGCACCACCTCCAAAATAGCTACCATGGACATCAGGTTTAAAACAAATGATAAAAGTATTTAGCTAATGCTTTTACAACATCCATATTCCATCACCTCAGGGCATCAATTAGATCTAGAACCATGGTGTCCATGAAGCCCATGACATTCCCTAGATTGGCAGTTACACTCCACAACAACATCTTGCATCACTAGGCATCGGAACATGATAGCCCTAATGCTGCGATATCCTGAGCATAACTGCTAGGCCATTCACGCAAAATGAGTATCCAATCTAAGAAGATGGATATCCCTGATCTAAAGGCCATATTCCAGTAGAACAGTGCCTAGACAATTCTTCCGTTTACAGAGGATCTTTGATACTGTATACGTTCTTCTTCCTACATCAAAGTTGGCTTATAACATTCCATTACAGCAGCACATATCATGCTAATAAATCCTGACAAAGCAGAACATGCCACATTCATCAGCTCTAAAATCTCCCAACCAACCAAATATTCCAGCAATACCATCAGCAATTCAGATAATGCAATGGAAGAGACCAAATGAAGAAATTTACCAACTTCCAAAACCTGTACAAGGCAAATGCCAAGGGAGCACCAGCTTTCGCTAGTAAAATTGATTAGCTTTTCTGTATTATACGAACCTAAAGAAGGCACAGGGGACCACATGACAAAACCTTTTAAAGAGATTTACGAATACTTGAAGAGCGTATTGCTCTAGAAGAGTGGAAAACCAACAGAAGAGGGGCTGAAGGATACTATCCGAGGAAAACACACCTCACCAGCACATGCAGATTTATCATGTTTCATCTACAGCTCAAACTCAAGATGAAAGCATTAGGTCTGTATGGTATACTGTCAGCATCAAGAAACCTGCATAATAACAAACCATCTAAACCTAACTGAATCTAAGGAAATCTAAGGATAACCAGGGAAGGCCCCTGAGATAGATAATAATAATAATAATAATATTGCTTGATGAACATTTAGCATTTTGAGAAGCCATGAATACATCATCAATATATAATCAACCAAGCCCTAAATAACTAATTCGCACTCAACTGAAAGATCGGTCCTGTTATATGGTACCACAAACAAATTTGTTTAATTTATTTCTTTGAGAAGCCATGAAAGAACCAAACCACACGCACGAGAAAAGAAAGTGGTGATGCTGACAATTACAACTGAAGATATATTATGTATCCTGATTTCTGATTTACTAGAACGGTTGCACTACCAAATATGATATACGCCTTATCAGACCCTGATATAAACTTGGTTTCCTCTGTTGAACAGGAGGAGTACGGTAATGTTAATATGAAACACACAGCATAGTGACAACTAACAAGTGATAACTACCGTTATTACCAGGTATTTTAAGTATGTATAATTTGAGAGCTAAAGGACGTGAAAATGTGTAAAAACAAAAGCTCAAGCTCTGAAACGACCGAGGAGTTCAAATTTTTCTGAGGACGAAAAATTAATCGAACCGCAAAGCAAGAAATCCGTAAATTGAAGAAGAAAAGGAGCGGGACAGAAGCACCTAGAACAGCCTTCTCTCCTTCCACCAAACAAACAATAGAAGGCTGTTAAGATTATTTAAAGCTGGAGATGATGTATCAGAAGCAATCAACAAGAAGATCAGGAATGAAAAACCGAAACTGATCAACAGAAATATTGCGGGCACGCAGAGCAACAATTAACACAGAGAAAACGGTACGATTGTCCAGATTACAGCACAATACTGAGCATATAGAAAATTTTAAAGTAATCGTAGAGGTAGACGTGCCTTAGAAATCTGTTCGGCGTCGATGCTTGGTCAGTAACGATGTTGGATACGCAGGATGGTTTTTTTTTTTTGGGGGGGGGGGTGTTTTAAGAAGAGGGTGGAGGAGAGGTTTGATCAAGGAAGGAGACAATGCTGTAACAAAGCAGTTGTCCGCATAAATAAGGAACAAGAGGAGGAGAAACCAGCAGGAAACGCCAGCTTTACCGGCAACCGATACTATCCGTATGGATTCTTCCGGTCGCTTGGCAAAGAGTGAAAATATAATACTCCTATTATACCAAGGAAAAAAAAAAAGCAAAAATCGTCGTAGTGCGGACGGGATAATTACCAGTGCCACTTTTGAACTAGAATTAATTTCATTTTAACTCCCTGATTTTTTTGCCCCTATTTTTATAATTATATAACAAATAATTCCTTATATTGGATTTGGATCGTTCACTTTGCATCTTTGTATAGATTTTGACTCTCATCAAACCTTTGTATTGTCGTGCACGGATTCGATTAAAAGGTATTAGAGGTGGCCCGACGTGCAGCTCTTACTTTACTTTAGGAATAGACCTAACTCCAGATAGCTTTATTAAACCCTGTCTCAGGGTGTGCTTATATTTATCAGGTACTCCTTCTCTTCTATTTAATATAAAATTTATTTAACTAGTTTAAATAAATTAAAAAAATTAGACAAATTAATTAATTATAAAATACATGACTTGTTTTTCTTAAAAATATCATAACTATTTTTTTTAATACCCTACCTGTATCTTCTATCTTAATTATAGTTGATAAGAGTAATTTAGAAAAAATTAATAAATATAAAAACTAGATATTATATTTAAGATCAAAATTAATTCAACAATTAAGTTTTATATTAAAAATTAGACGAGTATTATTTATCCCCATTGCCCTAAAAAAAACACACAGAAGAAAATAATCTTTGGATCAGATTGAATGCATGAAAACCATAGACAAGGGCTGTTTATTTTGTCGACGAAGATTGTGAGAAGGTTTTGTTATTGTCGAACGTTGGCGACATCAAAACATGATTGGGCAATGACAAGTATGTAACAGTGGGGGTGTTAAATTTATTGCAATAAAATGTCACGTGATATTGTTGTTATGACCGTGATCCTGGATAAACATGTTAGATCGAAATTAATGAAAGCACGTGTAAAAAATATCCGACTTATCATCAAATGAATTTTTTTTTTTTTAAAAAAGAGGCATATACGATAAACCTAATCAATCTGATTAAAATCTCACATAAACCAAATTTTTACATCCGCGCCATGCAAATAAGCATTAATCCTCTGTCTGATTAGAGGGAAGACAGATTCTAATTCAACTTAAAAAAATGGATGAGCGAGACTATAATATTTCAATCAAAATAAGATGTAAGGTGAAAAGGTAAGCAAAATAATTTAAAACTTTTATCCCCATTTCTATATATTTTTTTAATTTAACTTATTAAATTCTTCTCTTTTCTTCTATCCTCCTCGATTATTAAACAAATAATAAAAATAAAACGTTAAGTAAATACTATCAATTTAATTATTTTATAAAAAAGTAATATATTTTACAAAACGTGGGGCTTTTTACCGATGTTATTACAAAAAGTAACGCTGTTTTGCAGGTGTAAAATAGAATTTTATAGATAATAAATAATAAATAATTATAATAAAAATAATACAGATAACTAGTATATCTTTTTAGTCGTCACGTGATGCACATGACAGTTTTAGTGAATAAAAGATGGGAATGAACAGTGACTTGTTTCATTTTAGAATCTGTTATTCGGTAGATATATTTAGATATAGATGACCAATTTTAGTCTAGATATGCAAATTAAAAGACTAAACCATGTGTTTTTTTTATGAATTTTGTTTCTGTGGTATAATATAAGCTTATAAATGACACTCCTCTCATTCTAAATACAAAACCCTTATATCAGTATATATAAAGATTTTATATTTAGGACTGGAGGAGTAATATATTTTCTTTTCCTCCAAGTCATTTTAGAGTTTTCTATTCCTATACGTGAATATTAAGAATATAAACAACTTATTTTTAGAACTTGTTACATGTGTGCTTATTGAAAATATTAAAAAAAAAAATTGTTATTTCTAAATCTTATGAGTTCAGAAATGACAGCGTTTTCCCCGTGTTCATTTCTGTTATCAACAAGTCGTTGGTTTTTCCCCAGTGTCTCGAAGTCTTTTGGGTGGCACACAGTTTTTTTTTTTCCGTTTAATTATATCTACACAACGCATCACAATGTGAATTTATAACTGATTTTATACAAATTCAAAAGCAATCTTTCATAAAATGCACTAGTGATTGTATTCTTGAATTCATCCATGATGGTGTATAAATTATAAGATTAACTTTCAATTCACAGTTGGATTTCTCATAGGCACACAGCTAACTTAAATTCAGGAGTGACCTTTCATTAGCTATTATTCGCGTTTGGTGGCAAGGACAACCTTGTAAAATCATTCATCTCTTAATAATTTAATTGCAAATAAAAACTACGGTCCTTTCAAAACATTTTAATAATTAAAGGCCGTCAAGCCTGCAGAAGGTTTACAATTGTCTTCTTTTTTTTTTTTCTTTTCTGTTTTAAAAACAATGTGCTTTTTGAACACAAAAAAAAAAAATAAGGCAATATCCTCAACTGCACTGCATATTACTATAAATTATAAATATTTGGCTCTAAGACTATATTGAGGGGAAAAAATCTGCGTCCTCAAAATATTAGCTGCATTCTCATAATGAACGTTGCTTGTGACTTGTGAGACCTGTATAATAATTTTTAAATCGAATTTTTTTTTACATTATAGTTTCGACGCTGCTATGTTAGAGTAAAACAAAATATATAGATATTCAATAATATGCATTACACCCAGCACAATGTAAATAATAATAGTAAATAATAATCATATGAGTATATGACAGATGCGGACTGGAATCATGCGTGTGGATGCTTAATGCTCGACGAAAAATCATTTTTACTGTAATATTTGGTTTTTTTTCCCAGTGAGTAAGTGATTATATTTGAAATGTTGAAATTAATGAAAAAAATGTTAGTTTTAAGGGAAAATGGCAAAAAAAAATCACCAAAACAGAAAAATTACAAATAAAGACCCATGACAATATTAGTATGGATTTTAACAACAACAATATGGGTTTTGATAATAATTTCTATAAACCAGGCCCTATGTATAATTTTTTTATTCTGGCTGTTTTTTTTTGGCCATTTTCCCTTAGTTTTAATGAGAACTTGTTCTAAGTTGTGTTTTGTGGTGGTCAAACTAGAAATGAAGGGCCGCCATACTCCCGTCCACCCATGTCTTTTCGTTGTTTTAAGCTGCGCAGAAAGATCGAATAAGGCGAGACGAATATTATTATTCATTCAGACTTGGGAACAACCACATTGTAATTGCAACCCATATGCAATTGGGAGGAATAGAAAAATTCCCACTGGATAATGATTCATTCATGGAAATACAAATTGCATCCTCGGGGCAACACGTCCCTTTGGTTCATCGTATGTCCACACAATTACGCGATGCCGTGTAAGGAATTTTACAGTGAGCTGGTGTTAGTGAATTATATTTCAGTTCTTAATATAAAACCTAATTAATTAATTTAAGTAAATTAAAAATTTTATTTAAATTAGTTAATATAATATTTTTTTAAAAAAACACTATAAGCATCTTTCTTAATTCTTTTTTTTGTTTCTTACTTGATTATTATCGGGGGAATATTAATAAGCCTTTGAAAAAAATTGATAAATATATAAAATAAGTCTTATATATAAGACTAGTATTAATTTTTCAGTTAAATCCTATATTAAGGGGGTGTTTGGTAACCTTGACAAACTCCTCCATATATTTCTTTCGTAAACCGTAAAAGTACTTTTAAAACTATGATTTGGTTTCTATCCAAATATCTTCTAATAATCACAAGAGTAATTAATTAATTATTGTTAAATGAAACTTGTTGGGATTAAATAAACGTGGTTACATAATTTGAAGAGATGGGAGAGACAAACCTAACACTACAATGAGTTGACAGTTTTACAAGAAAGGCGTAAAGGAAGGGGGATGGGCCCCTCTAACAATGTGACGACACGAGCCCTATCCGGTGGTGCTCATCAGGTGATGAGTATTTGATTGTCCAGATTAGATCTGGACAGCTCATATTTAATATTATTAAACAATTATTTTAAAATAGAAAAAATTATATTTTTAAAGAATGATAGTTAAGATATTATTTTATTTTTTATCTTATACATATTAAAATAATTATTTTTAAAAAATAAAAATAAATCTGGACGGTCTAGATTTATTTTTATTTTTATTTTTTAAAAAATAATTATTAGACGATCATGATGAGCACCTAATATAAATTTGTGACGACACTGGGAAACTGAAATGGGAACACGATGAAGCCATGATTTGACCGAGTTAATTATGTTGAGGTAGCGCCTTAGTGCGCATTGCCGGACATTCAAGTAACTAGCTACGTTAAATAGCAAGTTTACAAAGTACTTCTATCATATTTTATATAATAAAAAAATCTTAAAATGTATTAATTTTTTATTAAAATACACTAACAACTTTTAACTTTAACTCTATTTAATATATATATATCTTCAAAAAGAATCGTTAATCTATGCTATAATGAATAAATGAAAAAATAGTATATTTATATTAAAAATTTAATAAAATAACTTATAAATAGAATAAAAAACTTATTTTTTTGGCTTGTAAATAGAATGAGAGGAGTGTGTATAAAAAAAAAAAAAAAAAGCCCACAGCTCTAGCAAGGAACAGGCATGACATGTATGGTAATACATCCAGATTTATAGGGACCGGGGACGGGGACAAATAGAGTGCATAGCTCATAAGAAACTCCATTTACGCCGCGTAAAGCTGGGAGCTCCCCTGGGAAAGATTGCAAGTGAAGCAGGCGTGGCGTGGGCATTTCAACCACAGAGCCAACTGAAAAGGAAACAGGGAAAGAAGAAATAGACGGGTGTGCTCCTTTTATTAATTAAAATATTACTTTTTCTGTTTTTTGTTTTTATTTCTATTAGTTTTCATGTTTCCTCTCCTTTATAAAACTTTGACTCCAATGGCCTCTCCATTGCCTCCTTAAATTATAAACATTTCATTGACCCACATCCTAATTTCTTTTTTTTTTGCCCACAACCAAATCCCAGTTTCATTAGCTATATTTTTACCTTCTTCTATTATTCTTTCCATGCACAAGTATACATTGTGATCATTTGACTTTATATAAGATTTTGATTTGATCTCTTAATTTTAAAAAAGTATATTTTAGTTATTTAATTTTGATATTGTTAGTCTTAAATAATAATGTTTTTTGAAATGATTATAGTTGTGATAATCATAACCAGATGCACATATTGATATTGATTCTCGTAAAATAATATCATTTGCATGTAATTAAAATAAACATGACTAGTAATTATAGCTGTAATTAAGTTGTCCTTGTCAATTTTGTTTACAGTGCAGTGTGGCATAGAATGAATGCTTACATAGAATTTTAAACATCACAAACAGACAGTTCGGCGCGCGCACAAATTAAAATCCATGAATTATACGGCCCATCACCGTCTTTTCCTCAGAGTATAAAATTTTAACTTGGAGTGATTTACAATTTATTTTGATCATTAAGCGTGAGGCATCGCTCATGTTTTAAGTTTTGATGTGCCAAAGCCGTAAATAAAAATATTGCATATAAAATTACCAATTAACAATGTATCGTTTTACCCGAAGACAACTGGCTGGCCAAAAAGAAAATTGAAAACGTGACCAAATTAGGTGAATAAAAAAATTAGTCAAAGAAAATAAATATATAAAAGTTTTTTTCTTCAAACATATCCTTTAAAGGAAACAGAATATAAGAAAAAGAATAAAAATTATTAAAATAAAAAAATATAAAAGAAAAAAAAAAGTATAATGGAGAGATGGATGAATAATGTTTCAGCAAATGAGATAGTAAATATAATAAGTAATTGATAGGAATAAAAAAATAGTTTTAAAAAAATTTGAGACATCTTATAACATAAAAATGGTAATTACTTTTTATAAAAAGTAAAGGCGGAGTACATTAGTAACTATATATATTTGTTAGTGATTTCCATTTCCCTGCAAAACCCGGAGGTGGGTGGATTCCATCATCTAAAATTGCTGAGATGGGGAATCATGCTTCCTGAGGGAGCCAAAATAGCTTATCGGCGGCAAGGACTTATTTAAACACGTATGATTAATTAAAATATTTTTCAAAAATAATATTTTTTATTATAAATAATTAAATTAATGCTGTTCGTTGCCACAGGCTGTTAGTTGCTGGCAAGATCCAATGAACTGGAGCGCCGTTAACAAAGAGATTCAACTCTTCTTCAACCTTTTTTTGATTTTTTTTCCTCAGAAGAACTCTCCTTCAACTACTCTTCTACCGGTTACTACTTGAGCAGATTGGATTTTGATTCTGAGTAACAAAATGAGCGTTATCGACATTCTAACCAGAGTTGATTCGATCTGCAAGAAGTACGACAAATACGACGTCGACAAGCACAAGGATTCCAATATCTCCGGCGACGATGCCTTTGCTCGACTCTACGCTGTAGTTGAAGCCGACATCGAGGCAGCTCTTGAGGTCGGATTCTCATTTTTATTTCCTTTTCTCATGATCAGATCGTCATTTTTCTTCATTCTTTATTCATCGCTTCAGAAAATCAATGACAGGTTAGTGTTGTGGGGTATTTCTTTTGTTTTAAATTTTCAGTGAGTTTGGTGGGCAAAACGATAAATGCAGTAATGTACATTGGTGGAGACTTTCAGGGCAACTCTTGCTCTAATTGATGAATTTTTCTCTAAAAAACTGTCCCCCCCCCCCCCCCAAAATCTAATATCATGTGGTACTCAATTCTTTGTAGAAAGCAGAAACTGCTTCCAAGGAGAAAAGCAGGGCATCTGTTGTAGCCATCAATGCTGAGATTCGTCGTACTAAGGCTCGGTTGCTGGAGGAGGTCCCCAAGTTGCAACGATTGGCTGTAAAGAAGGTTGGTTTTTGCTTTCTCTGTCAGATCTAGGTTCCATCAATTAAAATGGTTCTTCTTACGTATTATTACTCCTGAGTTTCTGCCGTGTGAGAATGTAAATTTATGTAATCTAACTGAAATTGTGGGAATAAAATTTGACAACGAGAATAGAGAAGACTACATAAAAGTACATTTTTTGGATCTTTGCTGGGTATGTCTTCTCAATAGCTTAATCATGTACTTTTTAACCTGACTTGCTAGTGTGCAAAGCTTTAAAATCATTCATTCTAATCCGTGCCATATTCATGATAAAATATTAAAATATAATTTATCCACAGGTAAAAGGGCTTTCCTCGGAAGAATTTGCTGCTCGTAATGATTTGGTTCTTGCACTGCCAGAGAGGATCCAAGCTATCCCAGATGGGACCCCTGCTGCACCCAAAAAAACAGGAGGCTGGGCTGCTTCTGCTTCACGCAGTGAAATTAGGTTTGATTCAGGTAATTGAAGTTATATATATGCATATATTTATATATATATATATATATGTATATATCATGTGCTGTTAGTTTATGTTTGGGAGTTCTAAATCATCGCTGTAGTTCAGTCATGTGATTCATGTCTTACAGATGGTCAATTTGACGATGAATACTTCCAACAAACTGAGGAATCAAGCAAATTTCGGCAAGAGTTTGAAATGCGTAAAATGAAGCAGGCAAGTCATATTTGCGCTTTTTTGTTTTTTGGGGAGGGGGGATTTTGTTGTTGATTTTTGCGTGATGCATATGTTGTGTGTTAATCAGAGATTGCTTGTATGCATATCTGATAATATCAAAGCATCTATAGGATCAAGGTTTAGATATGATTGCAGAAGGCTTGGATACATTGAAAAACATGGCACACGATATGAATGAGGTCAGTTGCCTTATTGAGTTTACTTTTCCTACTGTGTTTTTGTTGCCCCATCATATTATGTTTCATTTTTAATTTAGTGTGCTAAATGCAGGAACTAGATAGGCAAGTTCCATTGATGGATGAGATTGACACAAAGGTAAGTTTATTGATTCTCATCTGTTGCAAATCTGGAGGAATTTTAAGATTTCATGATTGAATTTTCTAAGTTGAAGCTAACTTGACGAGATTACTATTTGGGATCTTCTCAGGTGGACAAAGCATCATCTGACCTAAAGAATACCAATGTCAGGCTTAAAGACACAGTGAACCAGGTTATTTAACAGTGACCCTCTTTTGAGCTTAGATTTTTAGCTATTTCTGGCAGCTTCAGTAATAGATTTCTCGTTAATTTTCACAATGGTTTTGGTTTTTGGTTTTCACACAGCTTCGATCCAGCCGAAATTTCTGTATTGACATTGTGCTGTTGATTATAATTTTGGGAATTGCTGCCTATTTATACAAGTAAGGCTCTTGACTATTTTATGATTACTGGAAACAAAAAACTGGTATTTCTCTTATCTAATAAATTTTGAGCCCAATATATATTCCTCTTCTTACTAATTTTACCTTAATATTGGAAACTTGGATGCGTGAATAAATGCTGGCATGAACGGAAAAGTTCTGGCCCTTGTTTACCTATGTCTTTATGATTGAAAACATGAAGAGAGAAATTCTACGAACTTAATTGGGGAATCTTGAGCTTCATCTTTGCTCTTCAATAGATCCAGTGTAATGTTTCTTCACAAGGCGTTCATCTCATACCACAGATATTGCCTTGCTGCCTTTGCAGCAGAACTAATTTCTGAGAAATTTTGTAATACACCACCAATAAAAGGAGGTTTGAGTAGAACATGTTGGTTGAGATCATAATCATATTCACAAGGGAAATTCTAACCATTGCCAGAATCATTTCCTCACCTTAGATAAAAATAACTATCGTGTGAATTTAATTTCACATGTGAAAGTTTTGGGAAAAAAAAAATTAATGTCATTTCTAACCAAAATCTTTCATATTCATGATGTGCCGGTTGATCACTCTGCTTACGGCATTACTTGGATCTTGTGTATCTTGTATTTCGCACCTTGTGTATAACTTGTGTTCTATTTGATTCTCTCACGTGTTTGCTTCTTCGGAATACTTTCTGATCTGTGCGTTTAATTGCAGTGTGCTGAAGAAATGATTTGATACACGAGGTTATGTTGTATTTGTTGGATGTGGTCGGTCAAACGTCTAGCCCATTATGCCATGTATGTTCCTGAAAATATGTTTGTGAAGTTCTGTTCTGTGTTGTGTGTTTGCGTGTGTATTTCTGCTGGCACTCGAGAAATATACAGATATGCGTCTGTCCTTTACGATCAGCCCGTCTATGGTGGAATGACCCGCCGCTTTGTCGATTAGTTACGGCTTCTTTCGTGTCCTTGCTTCGCAATATCTCACCCCAGATTTGACGTCCATATTCTTGTCTTGGGGGATACTTGTACAAAGTACTAACACATTGTTTACATAAAGGATTTTGCATCATGATTATATTCTTTAATTTTGTACCAGTATTCAATTTCACTTGGAAGGGAGAAAGGCAGGTGGGTTCGGAATCTGATCATGAGATAAAAATGCACTTGGTGCCCTGCATTCTTTATTATTCTCTGTAATATTTAAAACCAATGTCTTCAATCTTTATGCTTCCGTTAAACAATTTCGTTCGGAACTTTATTATTGGACTTTTATCATACTATTTTTTGTCTTTACTATGAGAGCTAATTTGGAGTTGCATTTGGTCCTATTTATAATACATTCACTTTTTTTTTTCCTCCAAAATATTTCTATTGATTGGAAGGGGTTTCTAATTAAAGGATAATTTTGATTATTCAATAAACATAATTGAATTAGACAATATGGGGAGACCCACATGTATTTGTGACAAATGATAAATTTAATTAATTTTTTTTCAATATATTCACATTAATTATTTAACTTTTATATGAAATATCAGTATTTCACTGTTGCTAACAAAAGAAAAGAGCCGGAAAAGGTGGGAACCCGACTGCTCGTAAAGATTATCAGTTAATATTCTTCCGTTACACTCGGTCACCCGTCCGCTAGAAAGTGCAAGACGGAGCCCGTAGCCTCGTATGCACAGCCACAAAAGCTTATGTTTAACTGAATCAAGTGGCTAAATTTATATTGTTTATTTTATTTTATTTGCGTGGTTTAGCTTTTTTTTTTTGGTTTGAAAATTATCTTTTAAAAAACTATTTTTCCAGCGCGAAAGAGTTCCCCCCCCCCCCCTTTCTTCTAAAGATTCCTTGTCCCCTTGAAGAGATCACATCAACTGGAGGCGTTTGGTGGGTGCTTACTGTTGAGTTGCAGAACTTATTTCCTGCCCACAGCATAAATATTCCTTCAACTCATTCCCCATAACCCCGCTATGGCTATTACGTATTTTTCATATTCCTTTATGAGATGCTTTCGCATTAAATATCCTTCGTTGCATTTCCATATGTACCTTTGTAGACGTTTCTCCAATTCTGCACTTCTGTTGAATATATTACCTCTTGTCCTAATCATAAAATCTTGTTTGTAGACTATAAACAAGATTTTATAATTAGGACTGGAGATTTATATTCCTCTAGATATTCCATCCAAGCTTCTTCATTTTTATGCTGTCACATCACATTACAATTATATATGGGAAATCCAATATCAAATTCAGATACTTCATTGTCCTATTATATATCTCAAACAAATTCATCATATGCCTTCTCATCGAAATATAATTTATTTAATGAAAAAGAATTCTCATTTTCAAAACTCACACATAACTGTTCGTCAGAATCATCTACTTAGAGCTATCAAAAAAAGAATCATCAACATAGAAATTATAACTCGCCCTTTAACTTCTATAAGTCCACGTTCACAGTTTAATTGTTGGTTTATTACAATCACCGTTCCATAACATTGTTCTTTAAATAACTGCAATTATATCGATCCATTACAATGAAGCAAAGCAAATGGCGTACAATTCCACATATGTACATGTCCCAATGAGCTGTAAACTATAAAGAATATAACCACACACTACACACATGGGGGAAAGCTTCGCCCTCTTGCTTTTCCAGAATCTTCTTCTGTTGTCCAATCTTTTATCTTCACCTTTTGCATACCCAAACATATGTAGACGTATATACGTACATGAGTGTGTATAAATCTCTCAAATATATCCTGCAAAGGCCAAGTTATTAAGCTCTTGAGGCTGTATGATGGCATTCCAATGATCAAAGATGTTGAAACCACTGGTGCAGCTTTTGCTTACGTCTATGTCTAGCATGTCCCTCTCATTATCTTCCTCTCTTAATGGCTTCTTAAAGGGAGGAGAATCATAAAGGTCCATTTGGTTTTGTTCATAGAGTTTTCTCTTCAAGCTCTCAACAGCAGATTCTGAGAACTGTTCTTCTACGTTTGAGGTGTCTTCATAGACAAAAGCATTACCATAACGCTGATTGCTTAAGCTTGATGATGCATTTCCCGTGGAAGGAAGAGTATTCGTCTCGGATGCTAGAATGTATGGCAACATGGGAAATTCATTGAACACAAGGGTTTTGTCAGTTTCCTCAGGATCAGGACTCTCATAATTCTTAAAATAGCTTGCAGGCTCGTAACTAGGTTCATTCGACTCTTCCCAGGTGTTTCTTGGGCTGCTGATTTTTCGACGAACCCTGCACAACACCCAATCATCCAGCTGTAGAAAAGGAAAAAAAAAAAAACAGGAGAAAACATCAGAACCACATATTATTTTCTTAAATCAACATTCCAAACACATTTCTCAGTAGGATCGGCCACCATAAACAATATCAATTAAAAAAGAAAGAAAAAGGAAAAGAAGTAAACAACAAGCATCATATAATTGACCTACTCTCATAGACCCTCTTTGCTTGTAACTGAAGATCATTGAATCAAGCAACCTATACTCATGCATGATCCAATCGGTTTTAGATCCTTTAGGGGGACGTCCCTTGTAGAACACAAGGGCTTTCTTCACTCCAATGCTCTTCATTCCACACGAAGTAAGAATAGGTTTATCAGTCCCCGTAGCCTTCCAATAACCTGACCCGGCTGCTCTATTAGGCCTCAATCCATTCGGATACTTTCTGTCCCTCGGAGTAAAGAAAAACCACTCATCCTCTCCAAATAGAGCCTTGCCTATCATAAACAAAAACCAATAATTTTTTCAGTGACTTATTCATGAAGAAAACAATCGAAACAGAAGATAGCAATACTCGATTCAAGTTGTAATAAGCACGTACTTGGAAGCTCCCATGGGTTGAACTTATAGAGATCTACGTCTGCAATGAATGAAGCAGGGAGGGGACGTGAAGTCACTTTGTTTCTAAGGTAGTGAACAACGAGCTCCTCGTCGGAAGGGTGGAATCTAAAACCAGGAGGGAGTTGAATTTCCAAGTTATGGGGATCCCTCTCCATTGGAAATAAAGGCAACGGAGGAACCTAGGGGAGTTTACCAACGATTCGCAGATCGATATTATCGACCAAGATGGTTGTAAGCTTGAAATCACTGTGCATGGGGATCTATATATGCTGCTTGGTCATGCAGAAAGGGACAATTATCGGGTAATACAATAACAGGTACAAAAGATTGCATGACGAACGGGTAGGGATAGCGATGAGAAAGCAACCCAGGCCACTTGTCTTATGTTTTGTATCAAACATTCTTCAAAGGCCACATCATTCAATCACCGAGGTTACTTTGAAACTTAAACAAAAGATTTAGTCCAATGTATATGTGGTCGTTAAAGGCGGTCGATTACAGACTTGGTGAAAATTCAACGACAAGTCTCTCTAGATTTTCTTTATTAAATTAAATTATCTATCAATCGCAAATCAGATTCTTATTAGCGATACAGTTGTATGTTTTCATTTGATAATATGCTAGTGGTTCTAAAGCACTGGGGGAAACAGATTATATCTAATTTTTTGCTTATATGACAAGTTCTTATGATCAGTCTGTTATTGTTACAGCTGTCCTAAAATTAAGGAGAAACACCAGCTGATCCGAGTATAAATGTCGGGGAAACTAGATTTTGATATGAAAAATTATTTTATTCGAAGTGGGCCGGGGCAACAAAATCAGACGATAAAGCAATGCAGTATAAGTTTGGGTTGTAAGTAATTAACTGAAGATAGGGTTTACTTGTTGTAGTTGCGACAAAACGAAACGCATTCACTTGTTGGGCCATGGATACTTACACGATAAAATTATGAACAGGAAACTATATAATGAATCTGAGCATGTTATATATGAGTTTCAACGTCAAATGTTGAGGTAACTGCTAAAATGGGAATGGAAATATGGAACGAGATGTGATGGTGCATATACGAGAAGGTTTGGCGAGAGGTACGGTTCTGCTTTTGAGCAAACATAATGCATGAGGATATATATAACCTACCATTTTTACATCAACCAGGAGATTCCGCAGCAAGTTTGCATGAGGGAGTCAATAATGGACTTATCTGGGATTGACAAGAAAGAAGGATAAGTGGGGTGTCGCAAAGATGCTTGTGTTTGGCGCTATTCCTACCACACTACTCTTATCGCACTACACTCCAAGACATGCAGCATGAAAGAAAGCTCCAGAGACACATAGTCACACCAAACTTGATCCTGTTTCTTGGTTTCTTCTTCTTGGAGACAATCATTTAAACCCCCCCCCCCTCTGTGTTTCTGTCGGTGTGTGATTACTTAAACAGAGAGGTAGTTCTAATTCAATCAATGAAGAAGCATTACATGGTTTGGGTGGAAACTAAGTGTTCTTGACCAGAGGACGTTTCAGAGAATATATCATGCATATCTATAAAGTTCGAATTAGAGCCATTGATCTAAATCCATATGATTTGTATACGGAAGCATACATATAAGAAAATAACATTAACAAATTAAAAGAGCACTTGGGTTAAAAGTTCATGTGTGAACTAGGATGCGCGCGAAAGAACATTCCAATACATTTAGCATATATGATGAACAAACCGAGGCTTTATTGAGGCTTGTCATGTTTATAATAAATATAAATGGCGTCTGAATCTAGGCTAGGCCTTAAATTTCATGGGACACAAACAAAACATGAGTGTGAAAATTATAAATTACCTTATCTTTCTAATCTGCAGTACCGTATGCATGATTGTAATTAATATGCTTTCAGTCATTTTGCGTTTATTTTTTCTATTATATTATAGGGAATACACAAATTACAATTATATTGCTGACCATGTTTTCTTGTTCTGTGGTGTTGAAGGAGGGTAGATGAAAGGGACAATAAGAGGATACAAAAACACAAGCTGAGACAAGAGAGAACGGGCCAGGAAGCCCATGCCGAGTCCAAAGAATGTTAACGAGGAGAAATGTGGGCCAATTTAATTATTTATGAAATTAATCCATCTGAGGGTAATAATTTTTTTCCCCCCAATTTCTTAGATATAATCTTTTGCTTCATCCCCACTTGCCCGTATATCATCGTCATTTCTTGTTTTAGAAAATCATCATTCAACATCAATATGTAAGATATGAATTGTATGATAATTATGTTTTATTTATGAGTTGTAAACCGTAAAGGCAAATTTTAAATTTCACCGAATGTATAAAAAATTTCTTGATTAATATATCCATACAAAATAATCATCAAATACTTGAGGATATTTTGAAACGGATCATATATACAAAATAGCACATTAAGGCAATCTCTATATCTTAACTTTTGCGTAATAGGTACTACCTCCGGTCTTAATTACAAGAGCCTGTTGACTAATTTGAGGAGATTAAAAAGGTAAGTTGAGTTAGTTATTTGTTCTAAATAAGTGTTGTCTTTCTTAAAATATCCTTACTAGTCAAGTGTATTGACTAGAACTATCATTGTTAGAAGGGTTACTTTAAAAAAAAATATAAATATGAGAGACAAAGTGGATTGGGATCTTATATTTATGACCAAAATAAAAGTCAAACAGGATCTTATATTAAAGACCGGAGGTTGTATATCTTTTTCCTAATAGTAGAAGGCGAAGGTTAATTAATATATAAGCTCACCAAATAAATATAATTTTGTATCAAAACGATACACGTCTTCTCAAAGTCGAGAAATGCTGGACCGCAAGTTAGATTCTCTTGAATATATCTTTGTCTTCCCCAACAAAAACTCACACGAAAAAAAAGATACGAATTCATGGAATCAGTAAGAATTGATATTTAACGTAAGAATCTTATGTGGCATTCTGACACGAAGCCATATGAGACAAGTTAAAATATTGAAATATGCATAGGATTCATTCTTTAACATAAGATTTGCTTAGTATCCGCCTATACATGCATAATACATACAGATCAGACATATTATATACATCGGAATCGGAGAAATGATAAATATACTATTCACTAGCCAGGCAGCTTCATGCCAACTCTATTAATTTAAATGGGAAAGAAGAATAACTCAGAACGGCAAGATTGGGTTCTGTTCAACTTGTTTGACTCCCCCCTCCCCCCCCCCCTCTCTCTCACACACACACACTACTTAATCCCAATTTGATTGAGGAATTAATGTCTCATACTGATCTCAAGACTCAAACGGTGGACTGACATGTTTTTATGTATCTCTCGACGTTAGTTGCGAACCACATACGTATATGCATCACTCAAAATTGTCTAAGCAAAAGCAAAAACCAAATCTCACACACACCTTGAATATTGCGGGATTAGGAGCAGAAGACAATTCTTCTTAATTACTACCTCTGGTCCTTACTATAAGATTTTATTTGACTTTTATTTTGGTTCTAAATATAAGACCTCAATCCACTTTATCTCTTATATTTTATGCATTTTTTTTCAAAGTAATCCTTTTAACAATCGTAATTCTAGTCAATACAATTGATTAGTTAGAATATTTTAGGAAAGACAATACCTATTTGTTACAAATAACTAACTTAACTTCTTTCTTTAATCTTCTCAAATTAATCAACTAACTCTTATAATTAGGTCTGGAGGTAGTATTATTTTACTCTAGTTTTTCCCCCCATAGTTTCGATATCAATATTTACTATGGTGAATAATATTATCAAAAGGTGAACGTGATTTCTCAATCAAATTTTTTTTTCATTTAACCGAGCATAGGTAGGAGCAGAAGCGAATAAAGTAGTAATGAGAGGGCAATATGAATAATTTAGTTCGGACTTCAGACATATATTTGAAAATCTCGTACGGGGTTTGGTGATGAAATCGCGCGGATGTGCGTGAAATTTTCCAACCGATGACCAAGCAAAAATTGAAGAGAACTATAAACAAGTATGGTGGGGTTCTCTATACAGTATTTATGGATGCGAGGATGTCGTTATCTGGTCGGACACATATACATGTATCCTATTAGTTATATCGATCTCTGTTAGGTATTAATTATTCTTTTTTCATGTGCTTATCTGCAAAATCAAGCTAAGAGTTCTTTGATCTAATAATAATAATAATAATACAGCAAGCACATGGGATATTTTGGGCGTGTAAGTGTTCATGTGATGGGGGAAAATAACATAGGATGCCATGCCCCGAACGCAAGAAGCCAAAAGCGGTTGAATTGTCCAATATATAATATAACGCTACTGACACAATTATTAGACAGATTCCTCCAATTTACGTTTTTTTCTCGTTTGTTTCCTGCTATAATATCAGATGTAATATCATATGCACACATTTGCACCTCGATGATGCTCTTTCAATTCCTTAAACAATATAGTCAAAAAAAGGTTGCCCCAGTACTCCCCCCTCTAATTATTTAATGCTTTGATTGTTAAAGTTTACCTAACATTGATAATTCGATCGACTGCCTATAGTATAGCAGTACGTAATCGAGGTTCAAAGCTGCTGATGCATCTCAATCTCTTTGTGTAAGTAATATGGGTAAAGGTTATTATAGGATTGCAAAGTATTTCCATCACAGTGCCAGAATTTGATACTAAAATCGACACTTGCTCACTTATTTCCTCATTAGATCGTTCATAGAAGGGTTAGGAAAATAAGAAATGATATATAATGGTGCGTGATTAGCACGGTAAAAGCTTACATTCCAAAGCCTAAAAGTTAGCTGTGCCTGTATGTGAAACTGGAAAGTAAATTGAGAAGCGTGCCAGGCCTCAAAACAATGGATTTAAGAACATCGTTTGAGACAGCTCAATGGTCATACTCTGTATGTGATATGGATTTTACCATCGGTATAGCGATGTGTTAGGGTTAGACTTAGTTGTAGTGAGAAAAAGGCAAATCTTATAGTGCTTGCTTCTTACCTATCATGGCAAGAGTAGTTTGAAAGAGAGGCACTTATAGAAGCTAGGAATTGACAGATTAAGCTATTACGAGGAATCAGAATATTTGATCTTTCGATTGCTAAAGTAACATGTTCAATCACGTGGGATCATGGTCCAGCTACATAGGGCCACTCTATATAACTCCTAAATCGTGTATATTACTTCAACATATCAGTTTTACTAAGAGCTACGCGCTCTTGACAAGTCCAATCTTCATATTGATCAATCGAGAATTTTGGAGAGATCACCTCTTGGTGATAGATCACGTGCGCGCGCGCGCACATATATATGTATGTATATTAATCTATAAATTCTTTTTGCCATAGCAGTGGTGAGATTATTTTAGCCTCGGTTTACTTTTCAAGTAAATGCTACCCACTATTAATAATGAAGAATTAGTTTTAGGTTCATCCAAATAGTAAGATCGATCGGCAAAAAGTGTGTTTTTTTTTGGGGGGGGGTATTCAAGATCAACCGTGATCGAGCTATTCGATCACGGGCCTGTGTGAGGCAAGCTGTTTTTTTCAGTGTTGATTAATGCTGCGATCCAATCTTATGTTTTAGTTTAGAGTTAATACAGTTTTTAGTTTCTTAAATTTCAAATCACATGTTTTTGTCCATATTTTATTAAATTATAATGATCAGTGTTTTAAACATTAAAAAAAACTTAAAAGACTAAAATCAAAATAAAAACAAATGTAATAAACCCAAAATTATGGTAACCTTTTAGTTTAAAAAAATAATAGTACAATTATTCTCCCATGATAACTATCGTTGGCAATTAAGATATACTTCTACGGTTCTAAATATAAGACTCTTTTTGTAGTGTAATTTATACTAGAAAAGAGATACTACCTCCAGTCCTAATTATAAGACCCAGTTGACTAATTTGAAGAGATTAAGGAAGTAAGTTAAGTTAGTTATTTGAAACAAATAAGTGTTGTCATTTTTAAAATATCCTTGCTAATTAAGTGAGTTGGTTAGAACTATCATTATTAGAAGGACTATCTTGGAAAAAAATGCATAAATATGAGAGACAAAATCAATTGGGGTCTTATAATTAGGACCAAACTAAAAGTCAAACGGGGTCTTATATTAAGGACCGGAGGTAGTATTATATTTAGGACCGGAGGAGTACTAATTTATGCTGAAAAGAATAATCGGTTCGCATCTGTTGAACACATAAATTTTTCTTCTGTTGATGCTTTTCCTTTGTACCATGTCATTCGATAAAAAAGATCCATTACTTACCTTGTCAACGCTGAACGATAGAACTATCTCGCTTCCTTCCTTGTAGACCCACTAGATCCATACTCATATTACGAATGTGCTCACCAGATTGATTGAGTTATGGGTGCGCGGCAAGAGCGCGCGCAACGTAATAATTCTAACCTTTAAGAAAAAGGTTGTGAATAAAAGTTGAATGCTGGATTCTAAAACAGGTGTCCTGCGTCAGTAAATCGTATATACAGTATAAAGAACTATTTCCACCAATTTAGGAGAGATTCCCAACGAAAAAAATTCCACCTTTCTATTTCCAGACAGAATGTCCTCAGTCCTACTCTTTTTTAAAACTAGAGTCTTCCACCTCCGACATCATCCTCCAAAGACCACATTACATATATACGTGAAAATCACCGAAAATACACAAATTTTATCTAACACCGCGTGAATCGGAAGCTGTTTCCAGAGTGGGAAAGAAAGGAAAAGGATAGACGCCATCTTTTTTTTAATTATTTTGGATTAATATAATATTGATCTTTTAAATTTACTCTCATTTTAATCTTCGTCTCTCAAATTTCAAATTCTAGTATGTATTGATCCCTATAATTTAATAAAAATTTAGATTATTTTGTTTTTAAGAGACTAAAATTTATGATTTAAAACTTTAGGAACTAAAACAAAAACAAAGACAAACTTAAAGCACTGAAATTATAGCAACCCACTATTTTTTGGGAAAAAAAAAGAAAAATGAAATGACGTGAACTTTATTGAGAAAGAAGTGATGAAAAAAAAAGATGAATAGTCAAGGCTAGTGGCGCAACAAGTTCGTTTGTAGGCGTCCACATAAAAAGCGTACCTAGGAAGAGGTAACAGGAACGTGAAGGAGACACGAGAGTGAAGGAAGAGAGAAGAGAACATGGGAATGGGTTGGGACATGGGAGGGACGTCCCATTGGTTGAAGGTGTAAGAGGGCAGCGGTAACTAGGTAATTGCCCAACTGGGACGTAATTGCAAGGGCCTTGCACTTTTTGGGAGGATGGAGGGCGGGGAGAGGACCCCACAAGAGCACAGTCCAATTTTTCTTCTGGGCTGGGCCCCACACGATGACTCTGAGAGGGACAGAGGTATCACGGACCACGGTCCTCTCCCCCCCCCCCTTGCATCGGGAAAAGAGACCCTTCAACCCCACTAGGACTACGACCCCACACGCACACCCTCTGACCTCTCCTCTCATGCTTCGTAAAAGCCCTCCTCCCTCTAATTATGCCATAATCATTCTCCCCTCTCAGAAAGGTAACTTCCTTTTCGCTTCCCCCGCCCCCCCAATCTTCTTTCCCTGCATCACTACAAAGCTCTTAATTAAATATAGCTAATCTAATCTTCACTTATCCCCAAGTCTAATACTGTATTGTTGTAAAGCCTTGGTTTATTTTTATGTACTAGCCGACTAGGGCTCTATAAAAATTTCGGCTTTTTAAGCAAACAGTTTGGAGTCTGTGCCCACAAAACCCAATCCCCTCTAGCAACTAAACATTCTGGTTCACTAGGCAAGAGGCAGGGTCACACACAATTCGACGAATATTGTGGGTGTGACTTGTGTCCGTATTTGTGTGTCTTTGTGCGTGTGGTGGCCCATCACAATCCATGGCTGACCGTGATTGAGGATGGCAGTCAATAAGATGATGAGGTTGAGATCCGAGTCGCTCCCCTTGTATCAGCCAGAGCTATACTAGTGCTAGGTGGGAAAGAGAGAGAGCGAGAAGTGGTCAGGGAGGGGGAAAAAAAGTGTCTCCAATGTTATCTTTATCTATAGCTGGCCATCCTGTTTGAGTGGTTTTGGTTTTATGCCGATGCTTACGAAATCAAACAAACCAGAAACCAGATCAGCTGCGACTAGAGTCCGAAGCTCCTTTGCATTACTATATAGCTTCTTTCGAGGTTCAATATATTTATATTTTTATATACTTTGGTAGTTTGATAATTAGGTTCAGGCTCCGGTTTCGGCCATGGCCTTTTCTTGAGTTTGGCAGAATCGAAGTCAGCCAGGTCTCGTAGTGTAGTTTTGGGTAGCATCCAAAAGAATTTATATTGATTTGGCTTTTGCTTCTGGTAAGCCCTTTGTTTTCTTGCTTGTACTGTCTGATACCGTTGAAAGTTTGCGGTTCGCTTCTGCTTCCCCAACCCTTCCAATATAGTCTACCCTTTATTTTCCAATATGCAAATGCTATCTGGCGACCCCTTTTCCTTATCCTCTTCCATCGGAGGGTTTGCTCCTGAGCCAAACCCAAACCCAAACCCTAACCCTAAACTTAATCCTCCTCCCCTCCCTAAGAAGAAGAGGAATCTTCCAGGAACACCAGGTTCGTAGTCAATTACTTCTTTGCTGATTTTCTCTCTTGATCTTTTTGCAAAGGTTGTTTTTGTATTGTCACGTGACAGATCCAGATGCGGAGGTCATCGCCCTTTCGCCCAAGTCTCTCATGGCTACCAATCGATTCATCTGTGAAATATGCAACAAAGGTTTCCAGAGAGACCAAAACCTGCAGCTTCACCGAAGGGGACACAACCTCCCATGGAAGCTGCGACAAAGGTCGAACAAGGAGGTCCGGAAGAAGGTGTACATATGCCCAGAGAAGACATGCGTACACCACGACCCCTCCAGAGCATTGGGGGACCTCACCGGGATAAAGAAGCATTACAGCAGAAAACACGGGGAGAAGAAGTGGAAGTGCGACAAGTGTTCGAAGAAATACGCTGTCCAGTCCGATTGGAAAGCTCACACCAAAACTTGCGGTACTAGAGAATATAAGTGCGATTGTGGTACCCTCTTCTCTAGGTACACTAAATTTCCAATCTCACCTCATTTTGCGAATAATAAATGCTTGTGGGGAATTTATTGCTTCTTTTATTAGTGTAAATGATTAGGTAATTAATGGGGGGTTCGTTCATTTCTTAAAACAGGAAAGACAGTTTCATCACCCACAGAGCCTTCTGCGATGCCTTGACAGAAGAGAGTGCGAGACTTACCTCAGTTGGAACGTCAGATTTAAATTTTAAGAACGAAGAGAGTGTAATGAACTCTACTTCTCAGCTTAGCTCGGCACACGGATTTTGCGTTTCGCAATTCGGTGCAAATGGGTTTCGTTCAGAATTTGAAGGAATGGGCATGACTATGGGTGGAGCCGACCAGCAAATGAGGCCCAGTTTGTCGTTGTGGTTGAACCAGCTGGGAAATCCCCGCATCAATAATCCTCTAGAAGTGGGACCTAATTCTGGTCTTTATGTGTCATCTTCAAGTTCTTCAGGTTTGCCCGAGATCAATATGCAAATGCCTCAACCTAATAACACCTTTGCTCCTTCTTCTTTGTGTAATTATTCCCCATCGACACTCCCTATTGGGAAAAAAGGAGAAAGTAGCGGAACTGGAAACTTAGTATCTATTTATAATTCTGACGCTCGAAACAATCAATCAAAGCCAGCTTCTCCCATGTCAGCCACTGCACTTCTACAGAAAGCAGCTCAGATAGGCTCAACCAGAAGCAGCAACCCTTCCATATTTAGCGGCAGTTTTGGGGTAATGAGCTCGTCTTCTTCCCAAACTACGGCAAGTCTCGAAAATAACGCAGACCAAAACCGTAACAACGAGCTGAACCAAATGTATCAGAGTATGAAGCAATCAGAGAATTTTAGTTCAAGTAGCAGTGGTGTAGGTACGTTGGGGATGAGCAATAACTTCAGCTCATTGACGCATTCATCGAACAGTGGCCTTGATGAGCTTGTGTCGCAATCCCGTGGAAGACAAAGTAACAAACAAGTGCAATTGAAGCTGCATCCTGATTCAAACACTGGGGAACATGGTTACACCAGAGATTTTCTGGGAATGAGCGGAGCAGGAGGAGCTGGTACTCCTTTCCTTCCCGAAGAGCTCGCTAAATTTGCTTCCATTGCCTCATCCATGGGAATGTCTCAGTTCACGAGTAGTACTACTCAGTAAATTAAGATCGGATTTTCAGGCAGTGCTCATGTATCATGATATATGAGCTTACGCAATATGAATCAACCCGAAGGAAGGTGTCGAGTTAGAGCGAGTTAATGTGATGGAGGTGGGTGAAAGATGGAGTTTGCGAATTGCCAGAAGCCAGAATGCAGCGGGGCCCCACTGCACGTCAAGAGGTGCGGACTCCGAGTCATGCATGTTCTCCTAGTTGTTTTCCTTCTGTCTCAGCAACTACTGTTATCGTTTTTGTTTTCTCTTCCTGGTCAGAAATCCAAGGAAGAATGAAATAAAATTTGCATTCATCACCGCTTGTATATGACTACACTAACGCAACTGAGCTGCCGTCATGACTCTAAAAAAAGGGGAGACTGGGAAACGCAAAAAAAAAAAAAAAAGTAGGTTTCACGTACATTGTAATATTATTTCTACTTACTACGATCCGTCGAATTCTGGCACCTCGTCAACCATGGTGGGAAATAAAAATCGAGAGTAATTGTCTAGTCCGGATCTTGATGTAGCAGCTAGACGCCACATCGCAATAGGAAGCTACATATATATTTATGTTTCTATATGTTATAATAATAACTGGGGGAGGTTTAGTTTAGAAGACGAAGCTCCTTACGTCTCTTGCTCCCTGGAGATCGAGTTCAGCGTTGTGTGGTGTAGGCAGAATCTAGGTGCTATATATAGATGGGCTTTTTGGCAGAACCCTGAATCTCGGAAAGTATTGCGGAGTCTTGCTCTCTGGCTAGCTAGTCTGGGCTTCATGACGTCTCTTCAGAAATGGTGAAGGTTTTAGTGAAGCCGTTGGATTTGTCAACTGATATGTATACCCACACACACACGTATATGACTTTGATTACCGATTTGAGTATTGAGATTTAAGGGAAAAGTTGTGGATGTGGTCAAAAAGTTCAGAGGGCAGAGGCCGTGGTCCAGTGTGGCATGACAATTCATGGTTGCTTCTCTGCATAGTAACTGTAAAGTAAACCTTTGACAGCTTCGATTTTAGATGATCCGAAAACGATGTCATTTTGAATAAAGCGGTCTGAATGAATGTTAAATCCTGTGTAAGTAAAACCACGAGTAATAATTACTAGGCGCCCTACGTTGCATTGGCTGCATGCCCGACACAGTCCTTGACAAACGTAATACTTCAAAAAAGTGAACGTGACTTCCTAGTTCTTAGATCCTGGTTCCTACACCACCACGTGACTGCCTGGCCGGATAGGCCCGTCATCTCATTTTATCAGTATCAGTGTACCACCCCTTGGTCTATTTTGGATGAGAATACAACCATGAGACGATTTATTAGTTTCACCAGGGCTCAAGGGAAGCATTGTCATTTCTCACTCTTTAGTACGTGACAGCGCACAGAACGCGAACAAAAAGAAATACTCGTGAAGATGACTGTTTGATACATATGTTGTTTATACATATACACGTACGCACGTACCGATGACACTATACATGATCACATTTAGTTAATTTCTCTGTCATTTATAATGCAGAATGCCATACGCACAAAAATGCAGGCTAGCGCCGCCATCATGTGATTTCCTACTGAAGTCAAATATGGTTAAATATTAGCGCACCAAGCCAAGAGGCAGAAGAAGTAATTAAATCTTCTAACCTAAATGTGGTGCGAGGGTGGCGAGGTGGTGGTCTCTCCAAAACTGCACTGTTGACTAAATCTCCACTACTTTACTACTACAATGTTAGTAATTAAAAAGATGGTAATAACAGAGATAAAGCATGTAAAGAATGAAGGGGTGAGTGTGTTCCCAAGGCGTGTACGTAGTGTTTGAAAAATGAGAGAGTCAGAAGTCTCAAACAATACAGGAAGACACGGATTAAATAAGCTCAAGACAGCCCTACTTTTTATTGGTACTTGTCGTCGCCACCAGCTTTTTGAGACCTCACACGGGCCTAGCAATTCTTTCCAACTTTCAAAGCTCCAAGTGGCCACCGCCTTTGGTCTGCCAAATGCCGGGAAATAAAAAAGGGGGAACTAGCTTGCCACTTCGTTACCAAACAATAATTCACTCCTTTTTGCCTTGACTTCGGTAACTACGCATCAGTTTCTTTTTTAAATCAACCTCTCTTTTTCTTTATGTGTGTCTATTGCTACTATTAAGATTCGTTTGCAGAAAAAACTCACTTTTCAACAGGTCAAATATAATTTTATCATGGTTTTAGCGGGATTCAAGTAACAGGGAAGCTTATCTCTTCAGGAAAATATTCTGAAGTACTTTCATGGCATGCTAGGATTTATTAAACACATAACTTATTGATGCATCAATTTTTTATAATTCAATTGATACTTCTCTCGGAAAAGATAGAAGCAACACTTGCTATGTGTTCCTAAGTACCTACGAAAAATTATCAATTGTTTCATGCAGTTTTACGAAAAAAATTTTATTGCTAAGGACCTGAAAATTTTTTATACATAAAAATACTGGTACTTTACAAATTTATACACTGAGTGCCCGTACTTTAATTTATATTACTCTTACCGATTTTTGATTGGAACTTTTCCCTTCCCTGATGCTATTCAGTTTTTTACGTACGATTATTTTAATACAGCACCTTGTAATTAATTTATAGACCGACTTTTTTATTTGATTCTTGCGCTTAAACCACCTCCGCTGTATTATTCTGTCCATCAGATTTTGTTGAGGTAGCTAATCATATGTTAGTTTAGCATTTGTGTGTTTTAATAAGCAGAGAATGACAATTGGAAGCCATCATCTAACAGAATTAATGTAAAATGAAAATATATACTACTTGAATTCTGATACTACCTCCGGTTATAAATACAAGAGCTAGTTGATTAATTTAAATAGGTTAAGAAAATAAGTTAAGTTAATTAGTTGTAATAAATAAGTGTTGTTTTTCTTAAAATATCCTTGCTAATCTATTTTATTGACCAGAACCATTATTATTAGAAGAACTGTTTAAAAAAATAGGTAAATATTAGGAACAAAATGAACTGAAATCTTATATTTAAAACAAAAATAAAAGTCAAAAATTTTTTTATAACAAAGACTGAATGTAGTAGTTACTGCCCAGACTACTTAAAGGTGTTTTTGGTTCAATGAACTCCCGTCCCCTTAGGGAAAAAAAAAAAAAAACACTACTAACGTTCTCATTCTATTATTAATTTTTATATGATCTTCAACGAAGATTTCGCCTACACAAGACTAGATCTGATGAGTGTTGGAATCACTTGGTAGCCTATAAATGACACAAGTCGGGTGAAGATGCTTTGGAAAAGGGAGGTATTTTGAAATACCTCATTTATCTTTTCCTCTTGTGATTCTCTCAGGCTCTCTCTCGTGCTGCGTCTCGAACACGCGACCGTGCGGCTGAGACCATTTCTCCACGCCAGCAGGCCACGCGAGACGCAAGCAGCCGGCGACACGAAAAGACTTTACTTAGATTCAAGTTCTCGCCGTCCTTCCTTTCTCTTTTCTTTAGCCTCCCCCCCGGAGGGAAATCAAGTCCTTCCTTCACTGAATGAATTTGATTTTTTTTGAAAAAAATAAAATTATCATTTATGTCATTAAAATTTAAAAACATTTTATTTACACTTAAGATCTTAATATTATGATATTTTATTAACAGTTTTAAGATTACAAAACTAAAAATATACTTTAGTATTAAAAAATTTGAAAAATATTTCCCAGTATTTGTCAACTTTTCCAAAATAATCCGTCATGTTTATGCGAAGCTTGTAAATCAATCCCCACACAAACCAAACATGGGAACCCTGTCAAGTTTCGCCTACACAAGACTAGATCTGATGAGTGTTGGAATCACTTGGTAGCCTATAAATGACACAAGTCGGGTGAAGATGCTTTGGAAAAGGGAGGTATTTTGAAATACCTCATTTATCTTTTCCTCTTGTGATTCTCTCAGGCTCTCTCTCGTGCTGCGTCTCGAACACGCGACCGTGCGGCTGAGACCATTTCTCCACGCCAGCAGGCCACGCGAGACGCAAGCAGCCGGTGACACGAAAAGACTTTACTTAGATTCAAGTTCTCGCCGTCCTTCCTTTCTCTTTTCTTTAGCCTCCCCCCCGGAGGGAAATCAAGTCCTTCCTTCACTGAATGAATTTGATTTTTTTTGAAAAAAATAAAATTATCATTTATGTCATTAAAATTTAAAAACATTTTATTTACACTTAAGATCTTAATATTATGATATTTTATTAACAGTTTTAAGATTACAAAACTAAAAATACTTTAGTATTAAAAAATTTGAAAAATATTCCCCAGTATTTGTCAACTTTTCCAAAATAATCCGTCATGTTTATGCGAAGCTTGTAAATCAATCCCCACACAAACCAAACATGGGAACCCTGTCAAGTGTCAAGTATCATATTACAGCAGACATGGGCTACTGGGAAATCAGTGGCGGCATTTACCAAATAGTGAGCATGGAAACACAGGTCCCCCTCCCCTTCATCCACAGTTCAATTATTCCCTTTCACTTCTCTACTTTTTAACTATTAAATTATTCTTGAGAAATAAAGCTTTATTTTTTATGTGAAATTTGTAGTCTACTATTATTTATTTAATTTATTAAATTGTTCATGTTGCCTTCTTTTTTTCCCCTCAATGCAGGCTTAATATAGATGCTATTATTGAATAAATTATCTGTTAATATCATTGGCTCACAAATCACACGCACAAACTGTTGAGCTTCGTACTTGGGCCCTGCCTGAGAAATTCTTCAGTTATGCACGTTTGTTTGAAGGCTGATGATTCCTGCCACTGACTTTTAAGCTCGCATCCACACCACTGCTGTGCTCAAAAGCCGGCCCTTTTTGGTAAACAAAAATTTAAAAGCTGGGGTTTTATCTTCTCATAAAGCTTCCATGGTTTATGATAGTAGTGATCAGAGTCTCACTTTGGGCAAGTCCCAGCTTCTCTTGGACCAAAAGCTACCTCCATTAATATGTGATCCCCAATACTTTTGCTTTGTGACGAATGAATCCCCACCACCCACTGTTAGTTTTGTTGGGCCACATGGGCCTACCTGAAAATCTTCATATTCTCTTTTCACACAACTACATGACGGAGATTTAACGCCTGCAAGTTTGAGTTAGAGGGTCGCTTTTGTGTTCGTTATGTAGTCTTTAAGAAACAAGAAACTAGCACGCGCGCACGCAAGCCTTCTCCGCTCAGGAGTATATTTCAGTGACAAACAATTCTCAGTTACATTCAGAACATTTTACAGCTTTGCAGCAAGCAATAACAATACTGCAATACTGAGGATAACCCCTTTCCCTCTCAGGACATTGAGACCCAGCACACTTGAAGTATCAACCGGTGTAGTTGAAGAAGGAGAATCGGAAGGTCGGACATTTTTCTCGGGCCTACTTGGCGCCGGTGCCGGTGCTGCCGTGGGGGGCGCGCCAAAAAGCGCCAAAGGAAGAAGCACCTGATCTACCTGATACACAGCGAGCTGGTTGTCACTGTAAAGTATTAGCGACGGCTGCGTCGACGACACTCCGGTGGTTACGTTCACTTGGTTTCCGGAGGTTGTGACGTTGAGGGGGAATTGGCCGTCGCCTCCATTTCCGGCTTGCGTCTGCAAGGGGTTGCTGGCAGTCTGAAATTGGGACATAGTGTAGAGACTGGGGAGGATATGGAACTGCACGAGCTGGAGCTGTTCCTGGGAATTGATTGAGTTGAGAGCGCCTGATTTTAGGGTGGCAAAGGCATTGTCAGTGGGTGCGAAGATCGTGAGGCCTTGGTTTGAGTTGTTGAGCTGAGAATTGATTCTGTCCGCCACCTGAGTAGCTTTGAGAAGCTTGATGAAGGTAGTGAACTGGCCTGCCTTCTCCAGGACTTGGGTTATGTTGGTGGGGCCTGCTGGTGCTGTTGGTGCTGTCTGAGCAGAAATTTTATGGAAGAATAAGAACAAAAGGGATCAGAACAGAGGAGAAACGTAAATTTGCCATTGACGCAGGCTTTCTGAGGAGCAAAGAGCACTAAGTTGTAGTAAGTGGAGAGGAAGAAGGTGCTGGAGATATATAATGAAGGGAGTGAGTGGAATGTGATTGGTAAAAGTTTGGTGAAAGGTTGCAATGGAAGGTGGCAAGAGGACGTCAGTGTATTAAAAATTTCCCCTGTGAATCTGATATATTAGAGGGAGAATTGCTTCGAGAAGCAGGAAAAACAGGTAAGATTGGCTGATTGATGATGTGGGGCTGAAATGTCAATGAGTGTTGTTTTTGGGTATTGCTTGGACAAACCAAACTACTGATCTAAATGTTCATGCTTGCTTTAGTTTCAAGGTTCTCGTGGCGGGACCGATGTTGGCCTTTGCATCTTGATTTTCGGGACACCCTTATCTTCTCTGCTTTATTACTCATGATCATGAACTACCCAAATTGATTTGCTTGGGTTTGTTAGAGCTCAATTTAACTGCAGAACTTCGAATAATTCTTCATTCAGTGTTAGTCCGCATAATCAATGAGATTCGACGCTTCAAAGTATTTTTTTTTTTTTCCTTGGCCTAAAGATGTGTTCACAGCTCTCATGGATGAGAAATGCAAGTTTGCTCAACGAGAAGATCGGCAAAATTATGCATTTGACGTATACAGCCCAGCAACTTCGCTTCGCTATTATAAATGCGCGCGCGCGCACCGGTTTGGAAGAGGGTTTCAGATTTGAAGTTAGACTTGTCTAAACTGTTAAATAAAATGCTACTTTTAGGTACAGAGAATGCTCCTGTGCAAGATTAAAACGAAATGAAATTCCTGTGCTTCACAGAGCTCAGAATCAGGAGTGTTGTACTCTTGAGGAGGCATTTAAAACAACAGGGAGTCTTCACAAGATCAAAGCTGGACTAGTAAGGTTGAAGATTAAGGAAGAAGAGAGGGTACAAGGTTTCCGATTTGAAGGTAGACGTTGGGGGGATAGCTGAGCTCGAACCATTTACGACATTTTGCGTCATTTTTTTCTGTTTGCTTTATCGTCTGCCCACCAATTATCGCCCACATAGAATAATTGTTATGGCCAGAAGATCAGAGTTCCAATGCTCAAACACGTTAACAGTTTTTTATTTGTTTGTTTGTTTACTTGACCCTGATTAGTTTCTTTCTATCATCATTATTCTTATACGGATAGAGGATATGAGTTTTTTAAAGAGAAAAATGGGATTATATAAATTTTTTTATATTATTTATTTATTTTTACTTGTTTGAGTTGTTTCTATGCATCTGCAGCGGTGCAACCCGAAGTTCGTCGATTTTAGAATTAGTCCATTATTTGGGCCCAATATGCAGAACCATTGAGGGCCGTAAGAGGAACAGGCTTACCATATGAAATGGCGTCTTGCACTCCAAGGTATATTTTTGGGCCACCTTTGGGGAGGGGCATCCCATAAGTTGACTGGAGGGTACCCCCTGTGTGTGTGTGTGTGTGTGAAATTGTGGACCCTTTTGTTTTGTATCAGAAAATTTCAATTTCAATTTCAATTTGCAGTTCGCAGCGTTTTAATAAGCCGCAAAACCACAGCAAACTAAAATCTAATGATGTGAACCCGTTTTTGATCCGGAAGCCATTGGAACTAGGAAGACATAGCATACGAACAGTGAAAAACGGGGAAAAGAGCTGCGGAGGAGAAGACTACCGGCAGAGCAGGGAGAAGCACTCAATTCAATTCAAATAAATTCAAGGTTTCGAGCCCTAGTGTCATGATCCTATGTTATTGTCCGCATCTTAATCGCCACCATGATCAACGCACCCAACGGCATGATATCCCCGTCTTCGTCCGCTACCGCCCAATCCCCTGGTCTCAAGACTTATTTTAAGACTCCTGAAGGTCGCTACAAGCTTCAGTACGAGAAGACGCATCCTTCCGCCCTCCTTCACTATGCCCACGGGAAAACAGTCACTCAGGTCATCTCAATTTTCCTTTCCTTTATATTTGTGTATTTGTTTTATATAAAAAGGATGGATGTTTCCATAACGACCATTTAGTTGAATCGATGAGGATTCTTGTTTTTGTTCCTAGGGTTAGATACTTTTTTTACTAAATTTGGTTCATTTGAGTTTCTGACACCCAGTGTATTTTTTTTTTTTTGGAAAAAATAAAACAAAGACAACTTGTATCATTCTATGAAACGTTACTTTGGGTTATATAAGTCCTTACTTAATTCATTGACTCGGAGAATCAACGAGTAAAGTGTTCATGTTATTCTCAGTTCACCTATTGTTCTTAATATCGTCGAGCTATTCTGTTTTGTTTTGTTTCGGTGTTCATCCTGAAAGACCAATCTCCTAAGAGAGTGGTTTTCATTTTCAAGCATGTGTTTCTCCCTTCACTGTTGCAATATGTCTTTTATCTTAGCAGCATATTGCTGTTTGATTAATTTATTAGGTAACTCTTGCACATCTCAAGGAGAAGCCAGCTCCTTCAACGCCAACTGCCCCACCATCAAGTTTTAGTGCCAGCAGTGGGGTACGGTCAGCAGCTGCTAGATTGTTGGGAGGTGGCAATGGAAGCCGCGCACTTAGTTTTGTTGGTGGAAATGGTAGCAGCAAGAGTATTGGAGTGAACAGTAGGATTGGTTCTCTTGGTGCCTCAAGTTCAAGTAGTTTATTGGCTAATTCAAATTTTGATGGCAAAGGAACGTACTTGATCTTCAATGTTGGTGATGCAATTTTTGTTAGTGATTTGAATTCTCAAGACAAGGTATACAGATGATGGACTTTGAATTATTGTTATTCTTACTTTTTCAAGGGGTGAGAGGGGATTTTGGATTTGGTATATTAGGCGTTTCTTGTTTGGATGTAGGATCCCATAAAGTCCATTCACTTCAGTAATTCAAATCCTGTGTGCCACGCCTTTGATCAGGAAGCAAAGGATGGCCATGATTTGATTATCGGTTTGAGTACGGGTGATGGTAAATAGTTCGATAAATTGCAAACCTTCCTTCTTTCTTTTTTAATGTATATTTATGCTTTATGAATTTATTTCTCCTGTGTTTATTATTGTAGTCTACTCTGTGTCACTGAGACAGCAATTACAGGATGTGGGTAAAAAGCTTATAGGAGCTCATCATTACAACAAAGATGGTTCTGTCAATAACAGGCAAGAGTTGATTCATTCTTGGCGTTGACATAAGTGGCCGTCTGGTTTCATGGCCTTGGGTGTATTTCGTTGCATTCCCAGGTCTTGGCAACTTTATGTGGTTGAGAAGGTTTCTTTATATAGGTTTCTTTCTGTATTAGTTAGTGATTGTATAGATGGTTGTCTTGCTGGCCCCTGAATGAGCATAAATATTGGTGTTTTGGTATTAGATTGGCATTGGCCATCATATGTGAAGTTGTTCATAGAGCTTGTATATATGGGGGTGTTGAGTTTCATGCTTTTGAGCTGTCTTTATTGGTTTGGTTAGTATAAGATCTCATTTTATGTTTTGTAGTTCAGTCCATGGTAATTGACGTGGTCCAATGGTGTTGTAGTCTAGGGACCATATGCCATAAAATCTTTGAGTCAGGCCGGCCTTGATTTGGCACCCACCACACTTCTGACATCTAAGAGAGCGGGAGCTGTGTCAAGTCTTACAGCGAGGGATGATATTTTCTTTCATCAAGTTCTAATGTTTCCTGCCTCCGCCCCTTGAGCTTGTGACTTTTATAGGAAAGCTTTGTTTCTTGGTATTACCTGCTGCGAAAGTTATCAGTAAATTAAAGGAAAAACTCCAGTGCACTTGCTCATTACTGATCCAAAATACTCAAATTGGGTTCTTAACCCGAAATTCCATTAAGGTCCTGAGTTAGTTGTGTTACACAGGGAATTTCAAATCTACTTTCAAGGAGTTTTGATCCCCATTAAAATGAAGAGCCTAAGGATAAATTTTATTGTATTTACTTCTTATAGTGTTTGTCTGCTGGTCTTGTCCTGTGGTACTAATTTCTACCTCCTGCATTGCATTATGTGCATGCTTCACTTCTTGAATAAAGTTTAGTCAGTGCTGAAATGTTGTTTGTTTGTGTACAATTGGTTTATTTTTCACATGCAGACACACACACATGCATGTGTGCACTTAATTTTTGGCAAGTTAGAAGCCACTTCCCTAAATTATTAGCTTTATCAAGATTTTATTTAGTCTTGAGCTACTTTAAAGAACTTTCATACATAGTAGAATATTGTTTTTAGGTGCTGTCTGGAATCTAACTTGATTGATATCTGTTACTTTGGACAGTCGTTGTACTAGTATTGCATGGATTCCTGGAGGTGATGGTGCTTTTGTTGTTGCTCATGCCGATGGGAATTTGTTTGTATATGAAAAGGCAAGCCTCATTTATATAGAGAGATGCTTATTTCAAGGTTCTTATATAATGAGGATTTTTCCTGTAACTTGGTCATATGCTAGCTTTCCTCCCATTTCAGAACAAAGATGGTGCTGGAGATTCTTCATTCCCAGTTATTAAAGATCAAGCTCAATTTTCTGTTTCTCATGCACGTTACAGTAAGGTATTGAGTTTGATGTCTAATTAGTTTCTAAGCAAAGTGTGGGTAGGGTAACTGCATTTCTAAAAAGTTTAACATTTGTAAAATTATTATATTTATCAAAATCTATTTCTGTTCTGTAATGATTATCCATTGACACATGTTTTATCAGAACCATATATTTTACCTATTGACATGAGTTATAGTTCAAACAAGGAAAAAGTGGAACAGACAACTCCAACTTTAGTATTGTAAACTTTCAGGTTTTATAAGCATACTTTATTTGTGATGGATTCTATATTTTGCAGTTGTCTATAATTTTTTCATTTTCCTTGTAACGTTAGGTGGTTTGAATGATTTCATGGGGCAGTCAATGTAAGATCATTTGTTTATTTATCCTCGATCTTCACTATCTAAGTGGTTTACAACTTAAGTCCTGTGCTGTTTTAGAATGACATTTCTTCACATAATCTGTACTGTGGAACATGCAAGCCATCTTTATTGACACGTTGGAAGTATTTTTGGAAATCTTTATATATCAATATGTCCTTCAGATGTTATGGGGGTTTTTTATGTAGTGATCTTCAGCCTTATTTGTGGCATGACTTTCAGGACTAAACTCCCAATTCCCATGAATTTTACTTGCAGCATAAGAATGAATCAGCTTCATTTAATCCTCACCCCTTGTTTGTTAACCCCAATTTTTCCCCCAAACATATTCTATGCAGAGTAATCCAGTAGCCAGATGGCATATATGCCAGGGTTCAATTAACAGTATTTCTTTCTCAAATGATGGGGCATACTTAGCAACTGTTGGAGAGATGGTATATGATTAAATTTATTCATTTAAACACCATCAGTATTTGGTGGTTCTGCTGCTTTTCTAGGTTTTCTTGCAAAAACACCTTATTGATCTTATCTGACTTACTTCATTCAGGCTATTTGCGAGTGTTTGATTTCTCTAAGGAACAACTTATATGTGGTGGTAAAAGTTATTATGGTGCTTTGTTATGTTGTGCTTGGAGGTGAGACATGTTTGGTCCAAGTCAATTTTGTAAGAGTGGACGGCCATTTTTGGATTCATTTCCATCTTTCGTTTATGTATTGCACAAGAATTTATTAGATCTTATTTAGCACAATGAGATTGTAAAACTATAATCAAAAACTGCTTAACAGCATGGATGCAAAATATATTTTGACTGGAGGAGAAGATGATCTTGTGCAAGTTTGGAGCATGGAGGACCGGAAGGTTGTGGCATGGGGTGAAGGACACAACTCATGGGTAAGTATCTTTTTAATTTGCAGCAAGCATTATATATTTGTAGTCATAGCACTGAATTAAGATGTTCCACATGCTGTTACAGGTCAGCGGAGTGGCTTTCGATTCATATTGGACACCACCAAATTCAAATGATAATACTGAAACTGTTATGTATCGGTTTGGATCTGTTGGTCAGGTACTATAGCGTTTTGAAAAGAGAAAAAAGAAGACATGTCCTCGGTAGTTTTGGCAGTTTTAAGTTCCAAGAACTTGATCTTCTTCTTGTTTTTTTCTTTTTCCCCCTAACCCAAGAACGTGATCTTCACATGAAATTTTTTTCATTCTATAATATATATTTTTTGTTTTGAACGTAAGTTCTCTTTGCCTGCTCATGATAAAGTTTGCTGATAGTTAGATGTCTTTTGTTTCTCGATGTCTCGATACTTATAGGAGAAAATTAAAGTACATGTTGAAACATAAATGAATGAGGAAGACAAGTTCACATAACTGTACTCGCTTGGTGATTAAGTACTGGTTGAAGGCTTTTAGCAGCTTTCAGATTCGATATGATTGTTAGGCAATTCTAGTTACCTGGTGGATAGGGCCCCTTGGTATAAAAGCTTCTTTATGTAAATTGTATTGCAGATTGTTTGATGAGAATGGTGTGTAATTTATGAAAATGATTTTAGGTAACGATCAACTTGCTGAATAATCACCAATCTAGAGAGGAAATTTTGAACTGGCTGAAATTTGCCTTCATGAAGAATAACGGATCATGAATTTCTTATAAAATGTGTCACACGGCTTTGCTATAACAAGTTTTAAAGACAAGTGTATCACACAAGTGATGCTGTCAGAATGGTGAAAATGGCCTTTCATATGTGCGATCACGACATTTGTCACTTTATTGATATATTTCTGAAATTGCCAACTTGTTTCTTTGCATATTTTGCATTATTGAAACTCCTATACTGCTCAATTGCTAGAATTAAGATACTTTACTGGCCAGGATACACAATTGCTTCTTTGGGACCTGGAAATGGATGAGATTGTGGTACCATTGCGGCGTGCACCTGGTGGATCCCCCACATACAGTGCTGGGAGCCAGTCATCTCACTGGGACAGTGTTGTCCCATTGGGCACACTGCAACCTGCTCCAAGCATGCGTGACGTTCCAAAAATCTCGCCTCTGGTTGCTCATCGTGCGCACACTGAACCCCTTTCAGGCTTGATATTTACCCAGGAATCCGTACTCACTGCCTGTCGGGAAGGACACATTAAAATCTGGACGCGACCAGGGATAGCTGAGAGCCAGCCAAGCAGCTCTGAAACCTTGTTAGCTGCCACCTTGAGGGAGAGACCACTACTTACAAGCAAGGTTAGCAATGCTAGTTACAAACAATGACTGATTATATTCTGTCAATCTAAAGGGAATTGAATCCCTTTTTTTTTTTACTTGGTTGATTATCGTTTTATCCGGTTGGTTTCCTAGTTTTCACATGATTGTCTCATAAGATGAACCAACTGGTCCTACTGTATATTCAAGGATGAGCATGGCATGCCATCGATGGCAAAGAGAGGATGAGAGAATTCTCTATCAATTCCATCTGTAATTAGAAAACGGCTGTGGTCAGAGTAGATCTAATAACAGGAATAATGTGAAATTGATCCCCGGTTACCTTGTACTTTAAAGTGCATCGGTTTCCTTATTTATTCTGTTGGCTCTTGGATGTCACTTTTTTTATTTTGTTCTTTTATGGGATTCACACAATTTGGAGGACATGCGAAAGGCACTTTTAGTCTTAGATCTCTCTCTCGTGTTTGCCGGCTGGTCCCCCCCCCCCCCCGGGGGGGTGTTTGGAAAACCTAAATTCCATGCAGTAGTTATTAGAAGGGCCCCTTGGCCACTTCCTAATATGAGATTGGTCTTCTCTCTGCCTTGGGGAACATAATAGTAGTGATAGATATGGGAAGAGGGAATGAGAATGGAAGTTTCTTAGTGATTAATATTATGAAATCAGAAGCATTCCAGGGGATGAGAGAGCTAATAGACGATGTAGGCGACTGGACGTGATCCATCGTTTCACCACTGGAAGCGTCTCAGACCAGTATACGAGGGTATACGCATGGGTGCCCGGCAAAATGTCAATGGGCTCAGCAAATGGCCTGAATGAACCCGTTGGCCCATGGCTAGTGCAGTTTTTTCTGAGCGAAATAAATGACAAAAAAACCAAAAAAAGAAACGAAAAGAAAAACTTAAAACATCCCCAGCCATGTTTACGTTATACAATTACTTTGTTTTTTTTCCCCCTCCAAATTTATGTAATCATATTGTCACTTTATGATGGTTCGTTCTTAGAAAAGATTAAAAACGGCAGACTGAAAAGCATGGTGGAGAAAGAAATTATTGACAGTAACTAGGACGTTTGAAGCATCAACAAAGGTTGAGCTTATACAACACTCCATCCGCTCGTTCATAAGGTTCTATTTACTGTTGGCCAAAAAAAGGGTTCTATTTACTATATTTTTATGAAAGTAAGAAAAGTTGCTAGAATTGGTTAAATCTAAAAAAAAAAATTGTAAAGTTTTTGTAAATTTTTCAAGGATTACCTTCTAATTGGTATAGGTTATTGAGGGGAGAGGGGAAGGAGGAAGGAGATGAAATTTTTTTTTCTTTTTTGTGAAATGATGAGTCACTAATGTTTGATTAAAATTTTAAGATATCTCGTATCAAGAATCAAGGGGTAGGACAGAGTATATGTGATTTAGTTAACTTGACAAAAAAACCAGGTGGAAGACAAAAATAAAGATCAGTGAGGAAGTTCACGACTGTCTTGGCGACGACGTTGAAATCACATCACAGGCTGCACTTCCGTAATGCTTACAAGCGTTGCTAAAATTGAAGGGTAACTTGGGGAAGAGGGGTTTAACTTCAACGTTTTGGAGACATCATATGTTATATGGCAATGGCAAGCTGGGGTGGAAAAAAGTAGCTCTCGTTGTTACTAATAAAATATGAGAATGACAGCTTGGGCGCATCATGGAGCAGCTAATGACCTCAATCATGTCATCAAACACCTGATCTCATTCTTTTCTGTTTAATTTATTAATTCTAATTGGAATTTTATTCCAAAGCACCCCACCTCGGCCACGATGTACCAGGAACAACCTTTTCTTTCTTTTTAAAAAAAAATAATATGCATCGCACGTTCCCCATAGCTTTGGTTAACAGCAAACAGAGTGTCTCTGTACGTCTCCCCTCATAATGCGACACGCTTCGCTGCGAATTCTGATAATCAAATGCGGTGTTCGAAGTTAGAACCCCACTGCTCCATTCGTACCATATAGTTTATGAGAATGCACCCGCTATTTCGTGCCTAAAGATGTCGTATCATTCATAAACAAACAAAAGCCGAAAAGCTTCCTAATTAGTAAGTACACTGGGTGCTTGGCTATCCCCGCCCCAACGCCCACGGGGTCCATTGCCCCCATGCACCCACGCGTCCTCTTCACCTTCTGCCACGTAAGCCTCGCCTCCCCCCCCAAATTTTTCGAACGATTAATAATTAAATTCTAAAAAATCGTGTAAATAAATTCAAGTGGAGTGCAGAGACTACCAGGGGTAAACCGGAAAAGCCAAAGCCGAGTCGTTGATCTGCTTTGCACCCTGTTTCTTTCTCTATATTTTCCCCAACTCTCTCCCATTATTCTTTCCTGCTCACTCCCTGGAGTTCACCGAAGCTTCCTTCCCCCCGGCTCTAAATCTAAACTCAACTTGCCTTCTTCTTCTTCTTCTCAGCCCCTGTGCTTTTTATCACTCACTGAATCCAAAGTTTGCGAGCTACGAGTTGATCTCCTGGGTTCGTGTGGCAATTCAGTGCTCCAAACGTGGGTGAGAGCTGGTACGAGCCCGTGCCTAATAGGGCTCCGAGGAGAGTCAAGGTTTCAAAATAATGGCTATCCTCCTGGATGCGAATCCCACTTCCACCGGGTTTGTGCTCGCTTATTCTGCATCTCTCCTGTGTTTCGGCAATCATTTTCTCACTAGTTTTATTCATCCAGGTTGTCTCCTTTTTGAGAAGCTACTCTGCCTCCCGACTTCATTTCTTCTCAGATATCTGTCTCGCGTGCTCTTTTCCGGCCATCAACTTTCAAACCCGTCATGGATAAAACAGACGTTGGACTCCAGACACTCCGCGAGTCTATTGCGAGGCGTGCCCTTTATGGTACACTCTTGCTTGCCTCTGCTGTTTCCATCGTTTGTTTGCTCCGCGTCCTACCCGCCTTCGATACGGGAGCAATGTCTCCCATCACCTACGATGACTGTCTGGCGGATTCGGATTCGGATTCGGATTCTGCAACCGTCACTCCCGGTTCATATTTGTTCCATGTTCGGGTTATGGACACCTTTTGGGGTTCATTCGAATCTATAAATTGCAAGCAAGATATCAATTTGACTATCGATGTAGTCACTGAGCTGATGGGTAAACAATTTTTGGACTGCGGTGCCAAAAGTCTCTGTATCGGAGACGCGTCGCCGATGGCTGTCCCGGCAATGCAGCGGTTGGGATTCTCCAGTGTCATTGGTCTCAATAAACCGCGCCCATATTCTCTCAAACAGAAGAAAATTGTGTACGAGCTTAATTACCACGACCATTCATTCGACTTCGTCTTCTCCAAGGACCTAGATACCATTCCGGTCCCTGATCCGCTTGTGCTCGAGGTTGAGCGCGTCCTTAAGCCCGGTGGAATCGGAGCCCTCCTTGTGGGTGCTGACGCTTCAAACCCAAATGACGTGATGAGGTCCGTTGCTCCAGTGTCTTCATCACTGAGATCTTCCAGCATCGTGCATGTCAAATGTATCAATGAATTTAATCTGATCGTTTTCAAGAAAAGATCCGAAACCAGTGTCTTCTACCAGAATGCCCTTCCACCTGATTGTCCTAGTCTTACCTTTACCAAGCCCTTCATAAAGCTGATGGAACCGCTTGAGGAAGAAAGACCTCTGGATTATGCGAAGGGGATGTCGTATTTACCCAAGTTTGTGGACATTTCTGGTAGGAAACGGTTGGTGTACATTGATATCGGAGTAGGTGAGCTTCTGAACAAAACCAATATCAGTGATTGGTTCATCCCATCTTACCCCATCGATCAAAAAGCTTTCAGCGTCTATTTTGTCCACTACAACACTTCCATCCTGTTATCCCACGTGAAACGACCTGGCATTGCATTTGTTTATCATCCAGGATTGGATGGAAAGCTTACTACAGCTGAGATTTATAGCGGGAACGACCTGGATCCATTTGTGGGAGACGAAGAGTTTGATATCCTTGCGTGGTTCAAAGAAACTGTGAAAAATGCGGATTTTGTGGTCCTGAAGATGAATGCTGGAGAGGTTGAGATGAAGCTGTTGTCAGACATATTTGAAAGCGGAGCTATATGTTTCGTTAACGAGCTGTTCCTGGGCTGCCCAGACGTCGGCGATGGTCAAAGTGTGAAGACGAAGGAAAGCTGCATGAATATCTACAAGGGCCTCAGAAGCAATGGGGTCTATGTCCACCAATGGTGGGGAGATGAAAACAGTTGGTGATGATTGCGTCCATGTAGGAATTCCTGTGTTTGATGTATTTTAGGATTAAAGTCTTAACTACTGCGTTCTGTTGCAGTTGAGGTTGTTGTTTATGAGTGAACGCCTGGAGTGCTACACCAAAACCATTATCATTCTCGTTCGGTAATGAAATCAGCGCGTGCATCCTGGTATTAAACGTAAGTTAAAATAACTATTCTTAACTTCATGAAAACCATGAGTAATCATCTGCCATTATTGCTGGGAATGGCTTGGCTTGGTGCAAGCCACCAAGTCCCCCAGATCAAGTGAAATTGATGCATTCCCAGCAGATCGATATTTTACAAATACGCAAATGCTTTTGGTTGGGTTTAGCCTAGTACGACAACTACAAAAGATAACGAGGCATGGTTAATTTTGTTGTGTGACCAGAAAGATGAACCTTAGCCGCTTTTTCGTGCTCTGATAATAGTGTTGCTTCCACGATGCATGGATCGCCGCCAAAGAGAAATCCGTTGACGCGAGTCATGATTAGATATATGTACAGTTGGTAATCCCAATTCCCAGCAATAGTCCAGCACGAACTCGAGTTGACTCGCTCTTACCTTTTTCCTTAATACATGCCAAGATAAATTTCATCGTCTTTTATTGAGTCCAAAGTCATCAACGGAATGCTTGACTTCAATTGCCCTTTTAACTAAATCAGTCCTCCGCACTGATAATTATGTGTATATTATCTTAGTTCATCATATTTCGCCCTTTTTGGTTTCTCAGACAGATCATAAAGAGGTCTATAACTTAAGTAATCGGTACCTTCTGAAGAACATGACCAAAAAGCTAAGGAGTAACCGCTTATGAGTTATGAGATAAAAATGCTACGATCACCACACACACACACACACCAGTTCTCAGGTGTTTTTATAATACTCTTGGGGAAAACATATTTACATGGTGAGAGAAAACAGATGATGGTTAATGTCATCACTGACCCCTTGATGTTCTTTACTAGTACTACCCAGAGACATCACCCACTCCGTGACCTGAAATGTCCAGCTTCAGTTTAAACCAGACAAAATATCCAACAACCATATCTGTTAAAATGTCACTAGAATGTATGAAAGCGGTTAAGAAATGATAATCAAAGATTTAAAATTTGCAAATACTCCACTACCACGTAAATGATAAAGCTAGTTATCAGCAAATGGGAAACCCGTCGGCAGAAGCATAACAAATTATTGGTTATATGTGAGGGGCGACTAAACCATCAATCATAAAAGTTTAACAATAAGTCACCTGAAGAAACAACACTTGTAATTACAAATTTTTCCATGGCAACCCACTTTGGTGTAACGCCAGACCAGTATATATTGGCTTATAGTACAAATGAGGTGTAATATGTGAGCCACCTGTCCTTTTCGAACCGCTTACCATACATAATCTCCATTTCCATAATTGAAATTTGGGAAAAGTATGGGAAAGAAAACTGTAACGATGGGAGAAATATCAAATATAATAGTTGGGCTTTACAGGGTCTGGAAGCCGGAAGCACCAGCTCGGTATCTTACTAATGTCAGTCCTCAGGTCTGTTATCATTATTGACCTTTATCTCCAAAAGCCTCTCAACTGGCTGTCTGCAAATTGGGCATCTATTCGTCTGAAACCTCAGAACCTTAGCGCACCCGCTACACAAACACTGCAGCAAGCAAAGGAATGCAGCCAACGTATATCAAGATGAAGTCGGGGACTGATATATATGATCATCAATATCAAATACAGACTAATTGAAGACAAATCCTAATCATTCAGTTTGGCTGAGATAAACACTTGATATTACTTTACTGGAAATTGACATGTGCTGTACAATCAGCATCATACCAACATCTATTCATAAACGTTGAATGAGAAATGAATACAGCAAGTACCATGTGTCGGCAGGGGAGAACAGTTGTGTCTCGTGGTTCTGAGAGGCAGATAACACACTCCTTTCCAGAATCATTTTCGTCCAGGTCACTCTCCACTGAATTTCCAATACCATATATCTCCTGCAGTTCATACCTCATTTCATTTACCCATAAGATCTGCTTAACTACCTTTACCCGGAATTCTCCTTTCTCCTTCCCAAATGCTGCGAGAGTTATCTGAGAGTTTCTGTTGCCAGATGTTAAATTTTCATTTGATCCATCTTGTTTTTCACAGGAAGCATCCGCCTTCACTGCTAAAGGGAACACATCTCTTACACCCGCTTCTGATAATTCTGACTCCTCAAAGATTGAAAAGTCAATACCAGTTCCGATCGGCTGCCTAAACTGCTGACCAAGACCTTGCTGGAAACTTACAGTTACGGGGCCTAGAATATTTTGCTTCATTGGTGTGAGGATGCAGCTATCATCTACTTTACCAAAGAAAAGAATGGTGATGCTGTAATGGAGATAACAAGAAATAACACCATTAGAACAGATAAATGAAGAACAATACTAAAAATATGTCCATGTTCCATCACAATCATAACGATTATGACATCATGATAAATTCCCGCAGAAATGAAAATTTAGCATTTTTTTTTTACACAACGGAAATTTAGCATTTATCAGCACTAACATTTCGAATTCATTACTAAACTAAACATACATTAAGTCTTCCCAGTTATGTAAATTATTAATCATAATTTAATTTTCTTTTACAACTCTGCCAAAAGAATTGCTATATAAAGCCAACTTATAAAAGTTATGCAAGTGGTTGTTACCCCCCCCCCCTTAGAAGAAGGGAAAAGAAAATAACATTGTGCAGCTGAATGTCTTTTGAGATATGTACAAAGAATTTAGCATTAATAAATTAAGTTTGAGACCAAACTGACAATCTTTAACAGATATTGTCTTTGTTCCTCACATGGACCATCTATATTGTTGAAGAATTTTATCACCATTAACATTGGGATGACTATTTGTTACTCAGAAAACTTACCCAATATCCGCAAAATTAGATGGTCGAAGAATAATAAGTGAGCCATCCAAAGCATACGCTCTTTAGTCTAGTAACGTCTATGCTCGTAAAAATTGTCATTATAGTTTAACAACCAAGTTGCCATCAAATTTCAACAGTTGAGAACGTAACACAGCATGAACAGATAGCAAATTAGCAAGCACAACAAAGTGAAAATAGTTGTGCGCGCGCGCGCGATGTTAGTGGCTTGCAGATTTGTTTTATAGTTTTCATATAGCAAACTGCGTACCAAACGATCTTATTTGTAGTTTTCAAATTAAACAGGAACAATGGTGATTCGCAGCCCAAAAGCTATCAACAACCTTTCATATGACAGTCTGTAATACAAACGGACGGCATATAATTCCCAGACACAACACAGATATCCTTTAAGCAGGCATCCTCTTCACATGATCCGATAGAAAATCATAGCAGAGATTTTCTTTATTCAGCTAAAAATGGTGTAACAAAAGTTACCTCCCATCAACGATGGCATCGAATGTGAATGCAACAAGGAACCGCCCAGGATTTTGCTCATCGGGTTCAATCCTTAGAGTCTCCTTCTTGACATTAACATCGTTCCTTATAGTAACCGCCTTCCGATGCTCTACATACGGAAGCGGAGGGATAGCAGGCCTGCAATGGTAACTTCCACCCGTCCTTGATGGGTCCGTTTGATGATGAGGCCTCGCGCGATGGTGGTGATCGAGAGGAGCCGGCAAAGGCGCCGGCATAGCCTGATGGGGAGAGGAATAGTGACCTGCGTCCTGGAAATACGGGGAAGGATTCGAGTTTGGGTATTGCGATGTCTGATGTGTAGATGCTGGAAGCGCAGACCGATTCGACGCGATTTCTGGCTGCGGCCTAAACGGCGGCGGCGGCGGATGATTCCTTCTGCTATTGCTTCTCCGACGGCCGTTAGCGCTGCTACTTCCTATGTTGCCCATGGAATGAGAGGCTTCTTTCAAATTGCTGTAAATGAGGAAAAATATCCAGAAGCTCCTTTTTCAAATAAAATAAAACAGTGTTTCTGTCTGATTTTACTCTATGGGCCAAAAAATCCGGATGTTTCGGATGTTCCGAAGGTATGAACACGCAGAATTTGTCTCCTTTCTAGCACTTTGCATCACAGGGGAGAATTCAAACTTGGAAGTATTCACAAGAAGATAAACCGAGCATACGCCACCTGAAGAAGAGGGGAAACAATTCCGAGACTTGGCGCACATGAAGATTCAGGGCTTGTCGTGGAGGAGCTACAGACTTGTTGTGAAAACTCAGGGGCTAAGGAGGACGAGACTGATGGAGGAAACATGGACGCGAACCAATGCGCAGAGCATTGATGGAGAGGCAACGCGAAAGAGAAAAAGAAAGATGGAATCTTTCGGTAGGTTTGGGTGGCGGGCATAATGGGATTGCGTAAACCTCCACCGAGGAACACCATTGATGAGGGACTGGAAGCTTGCCATAAAGTGACTCCCTTTTGTTTTCGTTTTTTAAAATTATTTCTCTTTTCTATTCTATCAAATCAGGTATAAGAATGAATAATTGATGCTAAATCCGTATAACAGTATCGCAAATTCTGGTCCTAATCCCGCCTATAGCGTTGCTTCCCACACGGTACGATAACTGTAGCTTTCTGTTTTTTTCTTCTTTTTTTCTTTTGAGACTGCAGCAGGGAAGTTCGGTGGTGTCTGGTAATTTTTCTTGGTAAACAACTTTCCATGTCAATTACCCAAAAGAATTCCATGTTGTTCCTGCTGTGATTTTCTGGAAATAGTTAACATACGCTTGTTAAACTGGATATTTTCTGTTTCTCTTCCTCGCAGTTGGAATAAAATTTGGTAATTTTTGCAGAACCGTGAAATTTGTCAAATTCATCCTCCAGAAAGAGGGAGTAAAACCTTTATCCCGGTGGTTCACGGGGAGATGGAGGATTTAGCCATGTTGGTGAGCAAACTTTCAAGACACCGCAAGAATCTCATGATCTGATCGCGATATTATAGGTGCAAGACTCAATAATGTCACATAAATTTAATCATATCTTTGTCTTTGGGTAAACAATTAGTATTACATCTCTGATTTGCGGTTTAGAACGCCTAAATATCTTGAAGATGACATGGTCAACACAAGTGGACTGTCCATTGTCACTTTTATGCCTCATCACACGCTAGCTGTTTATATTGTTTGATGTAGGCACCCTTGGCCATGGCTATAATTCCCAAGCCTGTGTCAGGGATTTGATTCATGCATATTACGTTTAATACATGACAATGATTTAAAACTTAAACATGTATTTGTCGTTATTATTAATAATAAAAAGCAGCGTTTAGCTGAAGTTGTCAACTTCGAAATTGGTCTAAATAAAAATCATCAAATAAGATAGACCCGGGGGGGCACTGATAAATTCTGTATGATCAGATTCGGATGAGACAATCAAAGTAAAAAACACGATGGATAAGACTCGTTCAAGTTCAGGTTCAATTTCAAACACTGCGTCGTAATTAAGAAAAGGAATAAATTGACGTGAGAGGATATAAGCCCGAATAATTCAGTCCACAGTGTCGATTATGGGAATATTAGTTTAGAAAACGTAAGTTTAAGATTTATCATTAAAACTTACCAGCATCTTAGAATGAAGGTGGAAATCCAACATGGCATTTCTTTTATGATTGCGCCCAGCTTACTTAATCCTGATGACACAAGCAGAGTTGACCTCCGAAACTAACTCAAATCTTCACAAAATTTAAGGTATGTAACGCGTCCACCTCCTTTGTTGAAATCTGGAAAGCAAATCAACTACTACGTCCCAGCTCCAGTCGCCATCTTTAAAAAAATCATTAAATTATTTTAAAATATTACTCATCCGATCCTAATTATAAGACCCAATTGACTTATTGAGGAGATTAAGGAAGTAAGTTAAGTTGGTTATTTATAATAAATAAGTGTTGTTATTCCTAAAATATCCTTGCTAATTAAGTATATTGGCTAAAACTATCATTATTAAAAGGATTATCTTGGGAAAAAATGCATAAATATAAGAGAGAAAATGGATTGGGTCTTATAATTAGGACCAAATAAAAAGTCAAATTGGGTCTTATAATTAGGACCGGAGGAGTACTATTTATTGGTTTTTTCCAACCAATTTGCATAACTTATCAATTGATATATAATCTAATAATACACAGAAATTAGTCAATTAGGTTTTAAATTAAGGATTGGAAGTAGTAATTATTTTAATATACTAACTCTGATTTTTAATATAAAACCTAGTTAACTAATTTTAAAAAAATTAAGGAAACTTGAAAATTATTAATTATAGCACATGTTACATTATCTCTTTGAAATATTTATATATATTGCAATAATGTATTGATTTATAAGCCAAAAAAAATTAGTTTGGAGAAAAATAGTAAGTATAATATTTTAAAGTAATTTATTAAAATTTTTTAATTTTTTCAAATTAGTCAATTGAATCTTATATTAAAAAACGGGTAGTATATTTTAGTCAAAATAATAACCACATTGTTTTATTACACACACAATCATTTCTATGCTTCCAATCACAATTTTTAATTATAATATAAAAAGCAGATGTTTGTCAATAACACATTTATGATTTGTGACTAAAGTATTCACTCATCAAATTTTAACTAAGAAATTTATCGATTATTTTATTTTGACAAAAATAATACTCCTCCGGTCCTAATTATAAGACCCAATTGACTTATTTGAGGAGATTAAGAAAGTAAGTTAAGTTGGTTATTTATAATAAATAAGTGTTGTCATTCCTAAAATATCCTTGCTAATTAAGTATATTGGCTAAAACTATCATTATTAGAAGGATTATCTTGGAAAAAAAATGCATAAATATAAGAGACAAAATAGATTGGGGTCTTATAATTAGGACCAAATAAAAAGTCAAATGGGGTCTTATAATAAGGACCGGAGGAGTATCTTCCTAGCTAGAAGGGAATGACGGCTAATCCGTGTGGTTCAATTCAACATTGCTGTTTGTGGTAAACAAAACCCTGCATGCAAAAAGGGCACGTGGAGTTTTCTCAATCAAATTAAGATTACAATATGAATTTATTTAACATTAAGAAGATTAGAAAGGCAATAAGGCATGATTATTTTATTGCACCAGTAGCAATTGAAGAAGTTGCAGATTGGGTTGAAGAACCCACGAAACTTCCGAAAGGAATTGAGCTGCGAGAATTTGGAAAACATTATTTAAGAAAACAAATTCAAATCGGAGAAAGTTGAACCCGTTCAATCAACCTTACCGGGTTAACGTGTATTCTTGTTCTGAGTTAGCTTCAGTCCCCAAATTTGTTCTCTTCCAAATTTTGTGCGCTGCTTCCAAAACCTTTATATAGTAGTATATCATACGCGCTGCCCGACATCCAGCGATAGCTTACGCTTCTATTCTCACAGTTCAGACATGAAGATTCCTCGTTCATTTCTCGCCTGTTTCTCGGCAACAGTCAAAGACCCAAGACAGCTAGGTATATCCCTTCCGCTGATCGACATGTTCCGCTTTCTGTATTCTGTTTTTCTCTCTTTGTTTTTTTTTTTAATTTAAATTCTTTCATCTAATACTGGGTTTGTGATTACTCCGCAGATGACCCCGAAGGAAGCACTGGGAAAGCATTTCGTGTATTCTCTCGCAGCGAATTGAAATTGGCCACTCGTGGTTTCAATTCCTGGGACAAGATTGGACAAGGGGGATTCGGTTCTGTTTACAAGGTTATTCTTGTTCTTTTACTACTGAAAGACTTGATATGTGATCCATTGTAAAACCTCAATTAATTAATGATCATACAAAACTCACTGAATTTGTGTTTGACCTGTAAAGGGGCAACTTAGGAACGGCAATGTAGTGGCCGTGAAAGTGCTTTCAATCGAACTGGAATCCATGCGAGGAGAAACTGAGTTCGTGGCAGAATTGGCCACAATGTCTCGTATCAAGCACGAAAATTTAGTTAGTCTTCAAGGTTGTTGCGTCGAAGAAGCCCGACGATATTTAGTCTTCGATTACATGGAAAACAATAGCCTGTCCCGCACCTTTTTAGGTACCTCTTTGGTTTGTAGATAAGCATCAGGTAGTAAATGAAGCAGACCCCGAAATAAATAACTTTGGCTTTTGGTTGATGATATATGTGCAGGCACAGAGGAAAGCAGGATGAAATTCAGATGGGAATTGAGGAGGAACATATCTATAGGCGTGGCTCGTGGCCTTGCCTATCTCCATGAGCAACTAAAACCCCACATTGTCCACAGAGATATCAAACCCAGCAACATCCTTCTCGATCAAGACTTCACACCCAAACTATCTGACTTCGGTTTCGCAAAGTTATTTATGGACGGCGAGTCCTACGTCAGTACTAGAGTCGCAGGGACATTGTAAGTGACAACACATCGCAACACTTGACTAAATAACCCGGATCTTCCTTGTTCTCTAGCTAATTAAGGTGTGTTTGTTCTTGTGATGTGTTTAAGAGGCTATCTTGCTCCGGAGTATGCCACTACTGGAAAGTTGACGCGAAAGTCGGATGTTTATAGCTTTGGAGTATTACTCTTACAAATTGTTAGCGGCCAACCGGCAGTTGATGCTTATCAGGACATGGATCGTTTCCTAGTAGAGAAGGTAAGAAATTTAATCCTCTCGCTTTCTTGAGAAAACAAGCACGAATAAAGAACAGAGATATGATCAATCCATTACTGTGTACGTGGGGTTCCAATAATGTGTGTGTGAACATGTGTGCAGGTGTGGGCGGCTTATAAAGCCGAAGAGCTAGCAAAAATGGTGGATCCTATGATTACAAATGTGAACTTGGTAGCGGAAGAAGTAGTTCGATTCCTAAAAGTGGGGCTGCTTTGCGTGCAAGAAATCGCCAGGCTTCGGCCACGAATGACAGAGGCCGTTGAAATGTTGAGCGGCAGCTATAATATTAATGACATGGAAGGTGTTCCTATTTCAAAACCAGGCTTTGTTGCTGATCTCAGAAACATCAAAATAAGGCAGCAAATGCCTGTAACTGTAAGTCCCGAATCCATTTCCAGTGGAGCCAACCAGGATATTTGGAGTTCCGTCATTGTCGCCCGTTAAATAAATTCTTCAGGATTGATTTTGATTCATCAAGTTTTGATTTTGCTCGTCTCTCTGTGTATAGTCATTTCTAGGTAATTGTGCCCCTGCCCTTCCGCCGCCTCTAACATAGCGTGTAACTTTTATCAGTTTGTACATGACCGCCATTATTTGTTATTGAAATTAATTCAAGTTAATTAGAGGCCGACGTTAATAGAACATCAATAGAATACTTTTGTGTTTGACCGTGACAAAATATGTAGAGCAATAAGATGTTCACACGTAAAAAAAGGTCATATTTGACCGTTTAAGTATTTAATGTCCAAACACATTTTTCATTATTTAAACAAGCAGCTATGATCGGGTCAACTAAAACCTTAATCAATTAGAAAGCAAAGTTGCCTGCAAAACCAGCGGCAAAAACCCACTGTTTGGGAGGTATTGGTTGAGCAGAGTTTGACATGCGAGGCCGTCAAATTTGACCAATATAGCTTACTTTCGTCATTTTAAATTGAAGTGATTTTATTGGTTTGGGCTCTCAAGACCCAAGGCTTCATGCCTCCACAAGTCAGGTACTGATCATAAGGATATTTTCATGTGGTCTTTCGCCGAAGTTGGTTTCATGCTTGTTTTTTCCTCTCTTTCAAGTTCCGAATTGTCTTTGGCACTTTAGCAGCCTCTCGTATGTTAACATTAGACTGATACCAACCGATTCAGATTCTGTTACGAACAACTTCATTTCGCTGCCCGTGTCTCCATTTTCAAGATCGGAAAAAGACAATAAATCGATTCTCATGTTGGAGTATTTCTTTTTTCAATACAACAGGAAGGGAAGAGTTAAAAGACTAAAACAAGGAAACCTCAAAGCAATCGGTCAATGACTATAAACCTACAAGTCATCGCATAATGTCATCATAATTTGAAGTAGGTTCAAACATAATCTTGAAGATTAAATATCGACCCCCCTGCCAAGCGGTTGACACACTTGCATAACTTCGAATTCTTTATAAATATTTTCAAGAGTGATCGGCTAGTCAATCATAATAACCCATGTATTTTTTTTTCAATAAAAGCTTATCAAGGGATGATTCTTGGAGTGTTCCCTAAACAAGATTTCCATGTATTATTCTTTTGAACAACTACGATTTCCATACAAATTTCCTTTTTGGGTTTTTAACTCCATGACAAAGGAACGAAACAAAAGCAAGAGGGAAAAGAGATATCCATGTCTAAATTACATAACTACATATAGATGTCGACATTATTAGTGTTTGATAATGATGTCTCAGCAGCGTTTACAACAATATAATTGAATGTAATTGATCCAGCACTATATACACCCACACCAAAAAAAAAAAAAGACTCTGTGATAAGGGACAGTCTGGAAGGTACATGCAACAATCTCTTACAGTATCAATTATCGAACGAGTTCCTTGAAGAAGAAGCAGCTTGGCATCAAGAAGTGGGGCTTTCATGGCGTCATTGCGTGTGAGGATCACTTAGTGACCCGCCATTATGTCAACTGCGGTTGAGATTCTACTGTTTATGAACATACTGAACAAGTAAAGATCTCCAACTGTTGCATGCGATGATCTCATCTATATATACTAAAAGCTTCAAATCATGTTATTTTTAGTCTTCAACTTCCTGGATATTAAAGGACCCTATAGAAAAATGGACACAGAAACAAAGGACAGTTATCATGAGTTCGCCCTGTTTTGCTTAGCTTGGTGCGCCACCCAGCATCCCTCCAAGTACTTTTCACTGCCTAACCTAACAAAATTGAATAGAATAACAAGAGCTGGATCCTACTACCATTTGAAATTTACAAGTTGAGCAAGCTAAAGAAAAGTGTGATTAATTCATGTAAAAGTTCACAGTTGAAGAACCGGAATTAAAAATACTAATATGAACGACTTCAAATTTTGAAATCATTTCAAAAGATTTAAATCGAATAATATAATAATAATCTAAGTCTTAAAATATTTGTATATTTAGTTTAAATTTTTAGGCTTTAAATCTTTTTTAAATAACTTGACGATTTAAGATTAGTCATTATATATAAATATATATCTTTGACTGAGGATGCTCAGCTATAATTTTCACTTGTTTTAGCACCACAAATGATCAAATACTGGAATCCCTCGGTAAAAAAAAAATACATGGCACCCTGTTTTCTGGTAAAACTATGTACATACCATTCAGTGTGAAATATATGTGTGCAGAAATTATAAGCTGAACGTGTGCATATAATTAGTGAATAATCATGGATTATATTAAACAAAAGCTACAGCAATGATTAAACAACATAACCAATTCACGATGTTATTTCTACAATGATTCATTGCTGGATAAATTAAAGCATGCTAACTATTGACTGGGGATATAAATTTCAGCTGACTGCTGGCTCCATTTTATGCTCACCCTGTCTGAGAAGATGTGACTTATAAACGATAGTCATCAATTCAAAAACCATAGACTTACTTTGAATTCATTTGTCATATATAGATGCGAACAAATGCAAAAAGAAGCCAACAAACGACCAAAACGATAATACAGGAAGAACAAGGAATATTTGTGAATTTGTCAAGCCAACATATATGATAACGATCTTTACTGAAAGTATGTACATATGTATACCTAATACCTAACGAAACCTACCTCTCAAGACAAGTCCAGAGGAATCTCGGAGCAGCAAGAGTTAGACAAGAGAACCAAGTGAGTAAAGAAGGCAAAGCAAGAAAAGAAATGGTAGAGTCATCACGCACGAAGGAGTTGGAAAAATGTAGTGAATGTAGAAACTGAAGAAGATGGGATGAGAAGGTAGATATATTAAATGTGCCCCGATGAAGAGCAATACACAGCATGCATGACTCCTCGCACGCCATTCGCTAAGGCCACCACTGTACTGATGGGCTATGCAAATGGCATACAGGGAGCCAGGCACTCCATGGAAGACGATCCATGAGGCAGGCTTAACCAAATGTATACCCTTAGCTTCACAAGCTGCGATGTTTGAGTCAGCAAGAGTAGCCCGCACGGACCAGTTAGAAGCAACTTGGCAGCATATATACTGGAGGAGGAGGAGGAAAGGTCTCTCCCAAATGACAAAACTGTCCCTCATATATAGTTCTTGGGCTTATTCAAACCAAGCTCCACAAACACTCTATCTACCTGGACGACTAGTCTTTTTCCTGTTTAAACTTGCTCAGGGTGGGTTAGGATCAGTCATGAGGGAGTTGGGCTCACATTTGGGGATGAAGAGGGTGGATAAGTAAGAGAAGGGTTTAACATAGCTCGCAAGGAATGCTTCCTTCCTCAAAGTTGTTTTCCATTATATCAGAAAGGGAATCGGTCCTTTTTTATCTTCTGAATTCGATTTTGTCTCTAAGTGTTTGGATCACATTTAGATTCCTATCTCCCCCCAGTTGGACTTCTTTAAAGAACAAGATTTTGCCCCTGCTTGTTGTCCTTTTCTTGTTATACTTCGTGTTGTTTTTGTTCGCCTGTTTATTTAGTACAAATGACGTAGGAATACAGCACATAGCATTTACATAGGAGCTCCTTGGGGAAGCTCTTTGATAATTTCTTCCTCTTCATTTGTTCCCCCTTTTCCAAACCGACTTCTTTACAGAAATTTCAAATTAACTGAGATCGTTCATAAATGTCGAAAGAAAAAAGTAACAAGTTAGTTCCTCTAAGTTACTTCTTCCATAAATATATATGGTCTACAATGTGAATGTAAACCGTGACACGTGCATAGTGAAGATAAAGATGAGAATTACTATTATTTAACTGTTGGAAGATTTAATTTTTCAACCACAACCTTCCTTTCATTGAAGGTTATTACTCTGGCAGACTTCTAGATTCTCATGATTGAGCGACATTGGTCTACCATGTGAACTTGAACTAACGCACTAACTCCATGGAGTGACGCCAATATCATTGTTAAAACGAAACTATAGAAAGACAAGTGTGCACATCCATGAGAAGCCACAAATTTTATGCTTATCTAATCGGGTTATTACCCTTTATGATATAGGCAGATAAAGTATTTACCTAGTGCCTCTCAATCCTCCGAAGCAAAGACGCGATGAACTCTGGAAGTCTGGATATAAGGCTTGCATGGATTAAAAAATGATTTAAAAAAAAGAACCTGGGGAAATCCAGAAACAAATTAAGGGAATAAGTGAAGCAGAGAGAAAAAGAAATGAATAGTAGCAGGCAGAGGAAAGAGAAGTGACGGGAGCAAAAGCACATGGAGAAGGCTGCAAGGAGGACACTGAAGAGATAGCAGAGAAAGAAAAAGAAGTAAAGTTGATGATAAAGCTGCAGGATTTCCAATTGGGGAGGGGTGTGGGAAAAGGTCGACCAAACAAATATTTTGAAAAGGTAGGAATGAACGGAATGGAATAAGATGCTTTGCTCGCTGTGTCTGCCTGATTGGAACCCAACTCTTTCGCATTCTGAATACACACAACTTTCCCTTTCTTTCGTGACGACTCCAGTATTTGGCTCTTTCTGTGTGTTTGCCCTTCCCACTGAAGATTCTATTCTCTGTCACTCCCTGCACCACATGCCCTTCTGATCAATCATCATCCCTTCTTCCTTCAATGTCATACCATTTCCCGAATCAAGGATTCACGGGAAGCCATATATATGGGCCTGCCATTCACATACCCTTTCACCCCATTAAAAAAACATATTGTAATATTTTAATTCCCGTTGATCATCATTTGAAATGCAACTCCCTGGTTCCTGATTACGACGGAAGAACATGGAATCTCACGGCCAAGTTTTCGCCATTCTTGAACTTTTATATAGTAGCTTTTGTGTTTGCCTTGGCCAACCCCTTTTGATGAGCACTTGATGATGATTGTCTCAATTATCTCCTTTGTTTTCTCCTTCTTCGGCTGCAATTCAGGCAATAAAATTTGAACCCCGTATCCAAGCAATATCTTCTTTTTGCATGAAGATCTCTTATATCGCCTTTCGGTCGCACTGATTAAGGGAATAAATGGAGAATACGGGCAAGTCTTTCCGTGGGAATTAGATGAAGATGAGATTTTTTTTTTTAAAAAAAAAAAAAGAACAAAATATTTGAAGTCATAAAGAAGCAAATTGGATTAGTTGAGCCGAAAGACCATAATATACGACCAGGTTCGGATTTTAACAGGCGGGGCCCGTCCCGGCCTTGATGGTGATAGGAGGGCCATTTGATTTGACATATCGGAGATTGATTATGCTTATCCATGTTCACATTTGATTGCCACGAATAATCATTAGTATTTGCATTTTACGCATTTACTAGGATTTACTATAGAGAAGACAGTTATTGCATGCAACGAAATTTCATCTAATCACCAGTTTCTTTAACAAGTCCCCCCCCCCCCCAAAAAAACAGAGAAAGAAACCAATGGCTATATCAGAATATCCTGTACTTTCTTTTTTTTTTTAAAATAAAAAAGAAGTTTCTGCATGCTGATGTCTTGCAGCCGGCCAACTTTCTTTTTTTTTTTGGTCCGGTCACGCGATGGAGCCTGCACGAATAAAAGTGGAATTAATGAAATGATATAATGGGATAAATAAATATATATACATATATAAAGAAAATAGGATATTTTTAAAATATTGTTTGGTAAGATTTTAATAAGAAATAAAATATCCTGTCAAAAAAAGTGAGTAATAAAATAAAGCGAACGAAGGGTATAAAATTATAAGGACAACGAAGGAGACAAGGCCATAATACTCTTGAAAAAACAAATGGGACAGAAGGACCCGAAGAAAGGAATAGCTGGGGGCAATTTTGATATTTCACCCACTTACTTATCAGACCGAAAGATTGACGACAAACAAATTCCTTTCAAATATGAGAGAACAAATTCAGCTCAAAAAAAATACGAGAACAAATGTCACTCTAGTTCTCCGTACCAAACGCAAACTCAACACAGATTTCCATTGGAATTAACTTAAAATAAGTGTTTTTACTTACTAAATAAAATCATTCTCAAATATTATTTTGTACTAAAAAAAACTATTTTTTTAATAGTTAATCCAGACAGGTAGTTTATTATTGGGTGAGAAAAAACATTTTTGTGGCCACCAAACCAGGCTAAAGAGTGGGCCAGGCCTAATTGATTCTCAAGGCCTCTGTGTCTCTCATTTTCTCTAAAGAGTTGTCTGAATGGACCCAGAAGATAAAAGCAGTCAAGACTTGCTGTTCCATTGGAAGACAAGCGCATAGATTGAGAGTCGCCAAGTATTCATTCAAGCAAGTAAAGCACCATTAACAAAGCTAATTCGTGATAGTCCCAACGATAATGAGTCGTAAGTTCACTTGTACCAGTTTTATAATTATTCAGACCACTCACATGTATATATGCTGTTTGTATATTTAAACTTTAAATCGTTTTTTTTTGTTAATTAAAAGACTAACATTATTACGCATCATGGGTTATGCAAAATAAACTAATTGGAAAGGTCGGTGATGCTTCAAAAGACATGATAGAAGCTGGGCTGCTTGACGACCAATTCATTGTGAAGCAGAGAGAGGCAGAGGAATAGACAGAGAGAGACATGAAGAGAGCAGAGGAGGAATGCTCATAAAAGTGAGGAAGTCGCAAATGAATGCCTTGTTCCAGCACTCCCTGTTACTCATACTATACAAACCCTTGAGAAGATAACCCAATAATGAATTGAAAAACCCAAAATTTGTTTATCCACGACGAGCTGCTATTGGAGACGTTATGAGCTTCGATGCAGATATTAACAAGTCCTCAAATACTACGCATTGGTAGTATTCTATCTCATGAAACCCGATTATTGGACATGATCATAAGCCAATACTATGAGTAAGTAATGTGATTACTTGCTCTGTTTGGCGTGAAAGTTTGATGTTTTGACGTTGTTGGATGCAAAAGTCCTAAAAATAAAATGCAGGGTTAGTCTGAGATGGCCTTAGGTGGCATCATCAATGCTGTAGAGGGTGCTGTTAATAATGTGTGGGTCCTGGGGCAACATCTTCACCAAACATGCACGACACGAACAGTGAAGCTTAGTAATCACAGTGAGTAAGAAACAGGTAATGTCGATGTGTAGTGAGTGCTGCAACTTGGGATGCCTTTAATTTTGGCTACCAACACATGGTGGAGCTAGGAAGGAGAAGGGAAGAAGGAAGCGGCCCAAACATGGAGCATGGATTTCATAAATGGGCAAGAAAGTACAAATATATAAACGTGCGTGTGTGTGTGGGTAAGGGCAACAGTAATATTAAGAGGGAAAGCAGCTGCCTGTACAATAATAACCGAAAACATTTGGGAAGAGTGAATGGGTCAAGGAGACTTTTAGATCTTAAAGTCCAATCCAAGCACAAATGGATTGGTTTGGAAAAATATTAATTATGCCATTTGAATTTAATGTGAATGGCTTAGAATTACAATCAAGGGAGGTGTACTAAAAAGAAACCGGTCCTTTCACCAGTGTTGCCACTGCATCTACAAGCTGAGAGTACCATGCGATTTTTATAGTCTACCAAAAAAAATGAGGACAATTTTTAAGACGACAAGTTTTTGGCCCCATGAAACATGTAAAAATAATTTTTTTAGGCGGTTAACGTAAAATAATTTTAGAAATAAGGTCCTTTATGTGAAATGTTTTCATTTATAGGCTAGACATATAGTTTTATATTGAAAAAATAATTCTTTTACGTGTATCAGTAAACGAACGCGGAAAAAATAACTCGACAAACAATACAAAAGACTCAGTCCTCACAAAGCTGATATGAAATCTATTCTCGTGTGGATTCAGGGAAGAAATCAGAAAAGTAGGGTAGGAAGTGGGATCTGCACACGTATAGGATCCCCCGGATGTTGCCCGTTCTCTCAAAAGAAGATCCGACAGAGATGCAGTTTGTTAACAACTTTAAACGTATTTTAACTGAGATTATATCATAATATGGATTCAAAGTGTTATGGGTAAACAAATGGACACGTTGTGCAGAAAGTAATATCATCCAAGTTCTTTTAAGAGTTTAGCTTGTTTGGCATCACGTCCTGTTTAAAATAACTTATAAACAGTTTTTCAATCGTAATTTATAAAATACGAGATAAATATATGATAAAAGTTTTATTTTAACTTATAAAAACATGCTTATAAGTACTTATATAAAGGTGTGTTTGGATTAACGATAATAAAAGTAAATTCTTTTAATTTGACTTTTACAAAATTTAAATTGGATAAAAGTCATATGGTGTGATATAATGACAAACAACTGTTTGAATGCAGACTCAAAATAGGAGGGAAAAAAAAAAAGAAAGAAATGAAGATGAGGAGGCCAAAAGCCAGAAACTAGAAGAAACTACGAGTTGCTTTTAGCTTCTAGTCTAGAAGTCTGCGGCCTAATAGTCAGTCGAAACATTTATTTGAGCTAGAAGTTATTTTTTCTCGGTGTGAAAGTCATATTAAGGTCCAAGTGATTACAAAAGTCTTAGAAGTTAGTAGGAGGAGAGAAAAAAATAAAGCTAGTTGGACTAAAAATCATGTTTAATATGACCCTGAGGTCAATTAACCTGCCCAAAAACCACTTTACAGTTGAAACAATTTTTTCTAGTTTCTGCCTTCTGATTTCTGGCTATCTTTTTTCTTAAAGACTAAAATCACTTTTATTAACGTTGAGGCACACGATGTGAAAATGACTCAAATAGAGCGTCAACTAAAGAGTCAACTAGAGAGGCATAACCACCCGAAAACAAAGGATCTTTTTGCTCCTTACAGCTTATTATATTTTTTTAAAAAAAAAAAAAACTTCTGCTACTCGTAGCAGTCATTCTCTTTCAGCATATGCATTCCCAAATTAAAAGGAATTTATACGTTATCCATATTCTTCGTGGTTTTTTAACATAGCATTCAACCTTAGAACTATATTGCGCACCACAAGAACATATCCCCGGCCCAGATTTGGCGGGAGAATGCCATGAATAAGGGGAATGGGCGGTATAGCAGTTAAAGTGAAAGGGGGGGTAAGAAAATCAGAGGCTACTTTCACAGAAAATACAACTGCATTCCAGCTCGTAAGGCAACAAGGAATTTTATGAAATGTGCATGCCAACAAATTGATTGGTTCAACAAGCCTCAGATTATTTTTGTTACAACATTCCAGCAAAGCAGGAATCTTATTACGTAGCAGACAATCTAAAATCAACAATAAATTCAAAAATAATGATTGGTATCGATTGAGCATTAATACACCATCAAGGACCTTAATTTCTCACGGTAGTTACATGCTTGAGGAGCATAGAAGAAACAACATCCTGAGATATTCTCTCAGCCTCTGTCTTGAGGTGACTGATCTTTGATTCAGTCTCTTGCTCAAGCCGCTTCACATTGGCACCAGAATCTCCACTACTCTGTGTTCATTGAAAATAGTGCAGACAATTTGGTCTCCATAACTAATAACAACAAAATCTAGGAATAGCTTAATATCTTTACTTATTACCATAAGCATAGCCTCACCTCTGCCAATTTCTTTTGGAACTCGTACTCCACCTGACCTCGATATTCAGAAATCTCCTTTTCCGCCTCTTCCTTGGCCTGCTTCAGCCTAGCCAATTTTTCTAACAACAGAAAGTTTAATATCAATAATGAAATAACAAATGGAGTTTATCAAATGTTAATATTTTCTTTTTGGGGATTATACAATCACACATGTCTGAGCAGCAAGCCCATTCCCATCATATGACCAGTTCACTCATGCTTTCAAGTAAGGATGAAAAGACAAAGGAACAAAGGAGGGAGGGGTGGGGAGGAGCTAAAACTTTTTGGATTAAATCATTTCATTACAAATGTGAATTTTGATGAAAAATAGCCAAATACATACAAGGAGAAAGAGATAGATTCACTCATGCCAATAACGGAAGCATAGAGGAGGGGGAACAAACGAGATTAAGAATACCATTCTTAGCTGCATTCACAATCTGCCGTGCTTCATGCTCTGCAGCCAACAACTGTTGAATTCCACCTTGACCCCTGTTGGATGCCATTCTGTGATGGAAGTAATGTTACCTATGCTTGAAAGAAAACTGCCAGAAGAATAACCATTAAGTATCACCAAAAAATGAACAGCCATAGGGCAAGTGCTTGGGCAGTTAACATGAATAGATTAATTTTGCCTGAAAAAACCTCCTCAATAGTCGCTTCCCCCCCCCCCTCAAAAAAAAAATCTTGTATATTAGTTAATGACTGTATACAGAGGAAGAGAAGAATCTCTTCTTCCTCTCAGAGAAAGAGGAATAACTCAATTTAAGCATTATAATGGTCGATATGACGTGGAATGTGCAAACTAGAAGCTAGGTATTTTAACAGGAAGGGGAGCGAAATCAATTTACGCAAAATCCTGTGTTTTGAACCAGTAGGCTCCGCCGATCTATAAATGACAAGGAGAAAATATTTAATAGTAACATGAATAAAAAAGGATATAGAAGTTAAAATATTTCTTCAGATAAATCTGTGGAGGATAAAATGACAACCAAAAATTGGACCATGATTTTGACTGTCATAGTAAAAGAATTACATTAAAATTATTCTATCTTATTTTTATCCTTCTATGAGTTAGAATCATAGATGATTTAGAAGCCATTCATGATACAAACACGAACGGACCCACATAACATTCGGAGAAGAGGGAAAAAACTTCAAAAACAGAGATTGAACGATAATCTAAGG